>NW_022885040.1:0-15412 GCF_011952205.1 Bombus bifarius | reverse complement strand
TATTTGTGACTTATGTTATTTCATCTAATTTTATTGTTAGTTCTTCAATTTGTATTCCAAAAGATTGAACTCTTTTTACGTGCGTGTGTGTTTTTTTTTTTTTTTTTTTGTAACTCGTCGAGTTGCAATTCTAATTTTTGCACTTCCTCCTTCATGTCCTCTATGTGCTTCTCGAACTCTTGTGTCGTCCTGTCTTTGTCGGAACATTCTACTTGAAGATCAGCGAGTTGATGCTCGGGATCGTTATTCAATTTTTGGTCGTTAGCAGTAATAAGCTCACGTAACTTCACTTTTGAACTTGATCTTGTTTGGTCTTGATTGTGTTTTCGTGGTGCTTGTGGTGCTCTAAAAGTAATCGTCACGTTGCTTGCATTTTTAGTGCACATTGATACACTGCACTCTGCACAGGCAATGCTTTTGTTGTCATGAAATCTCTCTAACTTTTCAGTAACAAAACCTTTTATTTTATTATTTAATTTTGGATCATGCGCCCCTGGTGAAGATACATTATGTGTTCTCTTTACCTTTATTATGCACACGTTTTCCTTTTGCTCTCAATTTTTCGATCATCTTGTGCTGTTCTATATATTGTGTTCTTATGTTCTTCGCATATAAATCCTGTCGATTGATTTTATCTTTCAGTTGAGGTACATGTTTAATTCTTTACCTTTTTTTTTTATGGATTTCTTGATAATCTTTTAGAAGTTGCTCGTTATATTTGGAAAGCTTTCTCACTTCGTCTTCAGCTGTTTCCTAACGGGATTTTTCTTCTTCAAGTTTTTCTGTAATCATTTTTTCTAAACTTCTCCATTTATTCTGTTCTTCTTCGAGTAATTCATTACGTTTCGGTATCTGGCTATCTTTTCCTTTAAAACATTTAATTTTATCAGAGAGTTCTCCTATTTTCAAACTTGCTTCATTTAAGGTAACTTTATGAATTTCCGATTGATGTTATAACATTTGATGTAAGTCTTCTATTGCTGTTTCACGTTCTTTCAACTGTTCATTAAATTCGTTGTTTAGCATATCCACTCGAGAAATTTCGAGTTCTTGAGCATCGTTTCTTCTTTTAGAAATTTGGCTTATTTTCTCTCGCCTGCTGCTACATGTTGCTGTCATTTTATCAACTTCTTTCTTCTTTTTTTTTTCTTTTTTTTTTTTGAACTTAAAATCTTGATTTAAGGTTTGTGTTTCACTATATGATTTATTATTATTAACTAGTTCAACATTATTCTCAGTAGATTTTTTTTCGCGTGATTTTTATACTTATTTAAATAGTTTAACATGAGCAAATGCATCGTACGTCAGATATACCATTTTTTATAAATTGTCGCCTTTACAACTCGAGTTACCTCTGAACGAGTCGCATGATTGATCAATAAGCCATGAGTAATTATGCAAATTCAGTTTTTTTTTCATCTATCTATCTGAATATTATAACAAAGACTTTACATTGACTATTTTATTAAAATTGTAAGTTTTTCATAAACGCTTCAAAATCCACAGTCTATTGATCAACTCCTCTATCCTTTCTCTTTCTCCTCACTAAAATAGATAAATTCCTAATGTAGTTTGTGGATAATATATTTTTTTTTTCTAAAGCAAATCACATTTATCATCGGATATATTTTTTGAAATAATTTCTGTCTGTACATTTTCTTCTTTTCCCTTACTCCTCTTTCTCTTTCTAATGAATTCTTTTTATTCCGTAAAATAGTTTTTGTATATTCAATTTTGTTAAGTGCAATCCTTATTTCTGATAACTTACTTTCATTAGATAATTCTTGTGAATCTTCTACTACATCTTCCATATCATTTTGAGTGCAGCTTCTACCTTCAGTAAATTTAATATCTTGAACCGTATCATTAATTTCAATAGCTCTTTCGGTATCAAGTAAATCGCACTTATTATTTAATATACCTTGTGAATTGACTTCTGTCTCTGCAGTTTCTTCTTTTGTATCTTCTTCGAGTTTTCTTTGTTCTTCTAATCCACCCTTCTCATTTTGTAGGATCTTCCTTGTATCTTCATCTTTTTTAACTTCGACTTTATCCGATCTCCTAGGTCTGCCTCTATGTTTCGCTTCATCAGTTGCTATTACACCCGTTACTGCATTATCATTTTCTACAGATTTATACCTATCGCTATCACTAGCTGTGTTCGTTAAAAGAACTTCCCTTCGTTGACGAACTTATTAGTTGTTTCGTTTTCACTATCTGAAATTGATTTTTGTTTAACACCTCTTTTTTCTTCTTTGGCAAATTTATTTTCTACATTTTCCGATGCCTTTTGTTTATTAATAATTTCAGACTTGTCTTCGATTAATTTCGTCTTTAAAGCGCTTCGCAAAATTTTATTTGTGTTTGATTGTCTGGTTTGATTATAAACAATTTCTTCAAATTTTGGCGAAGTAGCAGGCTTTGCAGCAACATTATAACGACTGCTCCGTTTACTACTATCTAACATAGATGGAGATGGACTTTTGTCATCTTTATTCTCTAAAGACTTCTTTTGTGTATTAGCATCTGAATTTCTCGACATAAGATCTGCTGAATTTTTTAATTCTGTAGTGTCACACGCAATTTTCGCTGTCATCATTTGGTCTTCCTCTATAAGCAAATGTTCATTATTGTAAGCATTATCTCTTGCTTTTTGTATGGATTCTAATGATATATTTTGTTCAACGTTGTCTATTGATTTTGTATCATTTTCAGCAGTTGATTTACTAACTGCTTCTAATTCCTTCGTTTCAATTTGGTTTTCTTTATTTGTATCGCCGTCCGAAATATTTCTCATTGAAATATTATCCTTCTTGTTATGATCTTTTTCTGCTTCTCCTAAACTTTTACTTTTTTTGTCAAACCATTCTTGTAAATTTTGAGTATCTTGTGACGAAGATGGTGACAAATCATTATACAACACTGCAATATCTTCTTTCCTTCGTTTCACAGACTCTTTCTGGTATTCTGTCGAGCTATTGACATCAAACATTAAGTCTGTTTTAATGAAAATATAATCCTGTGAAGCGGTGTCAATTGATACTTTCTTTTCATAAGAATTTTCTACATTAGACTGCAATTCTTTTGAAAATTCTTTCAAAACCATTTCTTCATTTCCTACAGTAACGTCTGTTTTCTCCAAGCTTCTGTTAAAATTATTAGAAACTAAACTACCCTGATAACTCCGACTAGTAGCTGCTTTAATAGTCTCCTTTAACAGTTTTCTTAACTCGATTTCGTCAATTGTTTTTCGTAGCAATTCGATTTTTTATCGAGGCGTTGACCCTCTTCTTTTGCTTGTTGGAAAAGGTCCATGCTTCTTCGCAGTCGCGCGATTTGCTCCCGTAGTTGGTTTGTCATTTTAATACTTTGTTCGTCCCTACCAGTGCATGCTTTACCTTTCCACATCGTTTTAAATGTCGCTAACTCTTTGTCTGAGTCTTGTTCAAAGCTAGATAGTCTGCCTCTATATGTAAAATGAATCCAGCGTTTACCTTGATTTGTTAGCTTCCGTAGATGCTTCCAGTTCCAAAGGCCTTCTGGTTTCGTGGATTAAGAATTCGTCGCCGAGAATGACCGTAGTCCAAGTTAGTCCTTCCCGTAGGTATGGATGTCCTTGTTTTCCAGACGAAGCGATGTTTCACAATCCTGGGGTCTAGCGCCCGTAGATGCTTTATGAATATTTTCTTCCGGTTTCGTTGATAGTTACTTCGTTGTCGCGGATGTTGGCTGGGTGTTTGAAAATTTCTACATTGACTGGAGACATGTCCGATTTGGTTGCATTTGAAACATTTCAGTTGAGTTCTTTGGTTAAGTGGCGTTCGTTCAGCTTGCTGGAAGTTTCTTGGCATTGGTTTAGGTGTTCCTTGGAATCGGTTTTTGGCTCTCTCAATTGGTTGGTTCATTATTCTTATTATTTTTTTGTTGCGTTCGATTTTCCTTATGACTAACTCCGCCTCGAAAGCTGCATCTTGTGCTTCTTGGAGATTCTTTGGTCTTGTAGTCGATGTGCGTATTTCTATTTTGGGTTTTAAATTTAGGACAAAAACTTTGGTCGCTCGTTCAGTTTCAAGATCTATGGCGACTGCTCGACGTACTGGATCGCGAATTTCGTGTTGAAGCGCGTATATCAGTTCGTTGAGGTTGTGTCGGAACCTCTTCACATAACTGTGTACCGATTCGTTAACGTTTTGTCGCGTGCGTTGCAACTTATCACGAGCTCCATTAGATGTAATATTCACGGATACAAATTTTCTGAGGCTTTCAAACAGGTCCTCGTAATTCTCGATTTCGGTGTGGCGGATACTGCGTTCCGCTTCTCCAATGATTCTTTGCGTTAGAATTAGTCGTAATAATATGCGTTTTTCTCGACATTCGGCTCGAGCTTCTCTTACCCGTTTAATAAACCCTTCTACTCCTATATCGTCTTGTCCATTGAGTATAGGGATAAAATCTAGGCAGGTTTTTGCATTGTACGTGGGGTTGTCACAACTTACTGCTCCTTCTTCACTGTCCATATCGTCCGTTTCGTTAGGTTTTACAGGTGGTCGTTTTCTCTGAACATTGCTGGCATTAGATTCGTCCGTGGTAATAAAGGAGCCTAATTCAGTAGTAGCGTCATGTCCTAAATTTATTTTAGAGATATGTTTTCCTAATAGTTCTATCTCTGCTGCACGTTTTTTGTTTTCACTATCGGCTACTCGTTGCGTTTCTTCTATACGTCGCGCAAGAAGTTCGATTTGCTCGAGTATGGCACGAGTCAACTTATCCATAGCTCTGGTTATAGAAGCGATATCAATAGTTCCAATTTTGTCTTTTCGTGATATGGACATGATTCTAATCGAGCTTATTGATTTTCTCACACGGTAA
Organism: Bombus bifarius; assembly: GCF_011952205.1. NCBI lineage: Eukaryota > Metazoa > Arthropoda > Insecta > Hymenoptera > Apidae > Bombus > Bombus bifarius. Next base: position 10,543 of record NW_022885040.1, on the reverse strand, counting down.
TGTAAAAATGAATCCAGATTTCCAGCTTACCGTATGTTACGCCGGGCCTCTCTGCCTGGCCCAGGTCACACACCGCGGGCCAGACGGACACCAGATGTCCGCTTTTCCGTACGGCGTACCCTCAATATCCTTAAGCACCCGTCATAAACCCGAGTCACTTGCCTGCTAAGGTCCTTCAAAACAAACAAACATCTGTGTCCGAAGCATTTCTAAAGACTATTGTCTACCACGGCGGGACAAGGGAAAGTTAGTTTTCTCACGTGCGCTGCAACTTTCCTCCCACTAACCACTTTCTGTCGAGGGCAGTTAAGACCCTTCGTTTAACCAATTAAAAACGAAGCCTATTCCCTCACTCTCCTAAATAACATCGGCACCAACAAATCCGATGGTCCCGTGCGCTAGACACACCCATCCTTAGCTTTCCTCGGACACAGCATCGTCACTCAACTTCACTTCTTCTACATCGTTGGAAAAGTCAACTACTAAGTATACGCTAAATCCCAACGGGGCAGTCTAAGCATAACGCGAGAGTCGGTCTCGGTATTGTCGAGCATACATTTCCTCTCCTAAATCTCATAGTGCTACGTCCACTAATACACTAAATCTAATTATAAGAGCCCTGCTCTAACGCACATATCTATCTTAGCTTCGTGCGACAAGTTGTTAATTACTTATTTCTCTACGTCAGTGTAATCTAAGTGCTGGAAACATATAATTTATAATTCTGTGAATCACAGGGTTATACAACCTCAATCACCCCTATTATCTCAACGGAAATCAGGGGATCGATCAATTCGTGGTGTCGATTGTTATAATCGTAACGGGGATTTACGACCCCCGTTGACGTCTCTCCTTGCGATTACGTCTCCCCGCGATTGGTCGAAGAAACACCGTAGTAGTTATTGCCGTTGAGGAGTCTCTGGGATGTTTGCTCTCTGGTTGGTTCTAGATTCCGAATCTTATTCGTAGGCTTGCTCTGCGCTGACCGCTCCATTTATTACAGAAAGCATTGTTTAAATGAATATTAATTATGAACCATTATTAAACATGCATTGTTATTACCAACAAACAAGTTTAACAAGACCACAATTTTCAAATTAAATATGTACACATATCTTTAATGCTTTTATATTTGACGCATATATTAGAAAGTAAGTTTGTTTTTAGTTTTTTCTTAATTTATTAAAAAATTGTGTAACTATTAACATTACCTATAACATACGTAAATAGTGTCATATTTAAAATATTACCCATGATTAAAAATTTTCAATGTTATTAAATTCTTTATTGAGGAAGCTAAATTATAATAAAATTATAGAGTTTACAAAGGATTTTAATAATGAAAAAATATTTATTTTATATAACATTTATTAGACATTAGTTAGATATAAAATAAGAATAATATAATCATAATAATCATATATCTAAGATAAAAGTTGATCTCTATGATCATTAACATGGTGTTGCTTTTTCCTCACACCCTCCTGCTACACGCTTCGAAGCAGAACATACAGCGAGTAGATATTACGGAATCAGATCCAATAGCAAACAATACAATATGTATAGAACTCTAACCATGGAAACACCAACACCTTTGGTAGCCGAAGTTATGCACAAGTAACTAACCAATCGCCACCCTTAACACCAACATAGCCAAATCCATCAGTAATACGCTCAAGCAACCACCGTTACGATACTAACTAACGGCAATTACTTCCAGATGTAGCAGTATATGCACCACTGCGAACAGGCAGTACATTGACAGAGATTATAGAAGTAGCATTGGCAACTACTACTGTTCTTTCACTCGCGGGGAGACACGATCGTGTAGAAGCGCATCAACAGGAGTCGTAAATTCCTGTTACGATTGTTCAATCGACGCCGCGAGATGATCGATCCCCTATTGCGTTTAGGCTAATAGAGGTGGTTGATTGAAGTGCACAGTAGTAAGTTAGGTCACCGTTTATTCCACAACTTATAACGAGGATAGTTACACTGGTGCGTATGTACGAAATGAGTGAGTGACTGATCTGCGGGTGTGTATACCCGCTCGAAGGATGTTGACCGTTCGAAGGATGTAGAATCAGTGCCGTTGGGAGACGATGCTGTCTCGGTGGAAGGCTAAGGATCGGTCCCTCCAGCGCACGGGACCATCGGATTTGTTGGAGCCGAGGTTATTTAGGAGAGTGAGGGAATAGGCTTCGTTTTTAATTGGTTAAACGAAGGTTGGTGGATTAGGAAGGGTCTTAGCTGCCCTTGATAGAAAGTTGTTATTAGGAAGCATCGTACGTGGAAAAACCCAACTTTCCCTTGCCAAGCCGTAGTAAACAATAGTCTTTAGAAACTGATTTAGAAAAGGACATTTGTTGGGTCTGAAGGACCTTAACGAGCAAATTACTCGGGTTTATGACGGGTACTTAGGCTATTGAGGGTACGCCGTACGGAAGAGCGGACATCTGGTGTCCGTCTGGCCCGCGGTGTGTGACCTGGGCCAGGCAGAGAGTCGCGCGGCGTAACATCCTCCCCCCGTTGAGAGGGTACCGATCAAAATTTCATTAAAGGTGGAGTTAATTGGAGCAGCCGCCCGACTCCTTGTTGATTGCTGATTGTCCTTATTCTGCGTGATCGGGTTGGCTCGTTGGTAGGACGCGCTGCGTGGCACGTCGTTCCAAGATGCTCGTTGCCGTATGACTTGTGGTAGTCTGGATGAGGCCGTTGTCGCCAGGGTGACTTCGAAGATACGGTCGAAAGTCCGGTGCGTAGAGGATATGTTGTCTTCCTTGCGTTCTGGATCGCCGTGGTCATCTGCATTGCCTGGCGATTTTCTATTGCGGTTCGCGAACCAGGACGTGTCGTGAAACAGCTCGGCCCATGAAGTATCGTGAGACACCTCGTCCCAGGAGGTGTCGTTGTACAGCTCGCCGATTCCACAAAGGCACGTGAAATGCGTGTGTGGTTGCACAATGAAGACGTGAAGGAGGTCTTCGGTGGATTGGGGGACAGGGCTCCCCCCGCTGACCCATTCGTATCGCGCCTTCTTGATGATGATTGATGGTTGGACCGGCGTGGTCCAGTTTTCTGCGAAAGACAGAATTAGAGACATCATACCTTCCGTTTGGTTAGGTTTGGATCTGGAGTGGGAAGATTTTGCATCTCGGTCCAAGAGGCTCGGCTCCGTATGAGTCGTTGCCGTCCGTAGGTGCCGTAGCTGCCAGGGAAAATGGATGGCCAGGCCTAAGGGTTGTTGCGTTGGGAGCAAGTGGTCCACCTTGTAGGCTGCACTGACATCGACGAGTATGGTGTTTTGTTTCAGCCCATTCGTCGGTGTGCTCCATTTCGGCGATAATGTAGTAGGAGACGGCGTGTCGGCTGGTAAGCTTTCCTCCGTCTGTTGATCCAGAGACTCTTGAGCGGCTGTCTGATTCAAGGCGTCTGATGGCGTGGAATCAGATTGTTGCGATGCTGATGATGTGAGCGAGGTTGTCGTTGGGTCTCGGGTGGATGACACGTTGTGAGTGTCACGCGATGAGGTCCGCATGGGAAGCGTTTTCTGATTTAAGGCGTTTGGCAGCGTTGAATCAGATTGTTCATGTAGCGACGATGCTAGCGTGATTGTTGTCAAGTCGCGTTTAGGTGACACGCTGCTAGTATTGTGCAATGAATTGCGCGTGACTCGCGGCGAGGTCGGCGTTCGAGTCGATGCGATCTTCTCCGTCCGCGGAGTTTGAATAGCGTTGCGTGTTTTGTTTAAGTCCTTGTTACTTCCCTTATCCGTAGGCCCTCGTGGCAATGGCGAAGGTGGCGTCTTCGCATTATGTCCAGGAAAATGATTCTCCGGTAATTTAAGCGAAGCAGACTCGCGACCAGCAGCTGATCCGTCGTTTGTCGATTGTGACGTCGTAGTTAGTCGTAGGTTGCTCAGTTGAGTGATTACTCGGAGTTCTGATTTCTCGTACTCGTCGGCTATCTCGAGGCCGCGCTCGATCTCTTCCCCATCTATGCTTACAATCTCGTTTTGGATGGCGCGGAGCTCCGTCTCATATGTTTCCAGACGATTTTTGATTGGAATTAGCTCGTTCTCCGGTTCGTGGCGTGATGCAACCTTGGTCATGTGGCCCAAGTCCAGATACTCCTGAATGACCGCCCGATACGCTGTTTCGAACTGTTGATTTCGTCTGACTTGCTGCTGGAGAGAGGCGAGTCGTTTCATCGCCATTGCCATGGATGATCCGAGTGACGAGATTTTGTCGTTAAAGGGGAGTGCGACGATGTATCGCCCATCGCTGGTGCGTGGGACGTGATTTTGAAAATGCTCCTCACATCGTCGATCCGCCTCCGATAAGTGTTTTATCTGAGGTCCCTCGTCGAGTTCCCGAAAGCGGGTGAGGTCCGTCTCTAGTTCCGTTGTGGAGGCATGGAAGACCCTGGCAGGTCCTGGGGAAGGTGGGCTCCCCCCGATGACCCACCCGAATCGCGCTTTTTGCAGGCGCAGATCGGGGCCGGTTGATGGGTTATTTGGATGGTATGACGGAGCTTTCCTTGTGCGTGGGGGCGTGGTGGGAGGCGTCTGATTGCTCATTGGCGCGTCTGATCGATGTAGGAGCGTGTGATGGCGTTGATCACATATGCGGCAAGAGCCAGAGGTGCAGTGTTGCAATTTGTGTCCTGGTAGCAGGCAATTCGTACACGCTGAGATTTCCTCGGCGGCTAGAATCCGTTCGTCGATCGTCTTCGTCCTAAAGATGTTGCAGCGCCAGATTTTGTGTGGTCCATGGCAGATTGGACAGAGTGGCGGTGATCGTGACGTGACAAATGCCTGCCCTTGTGGTGGGCGTGTCGTTCTTGCAGGTTCTATGACCTGACAGCGATCGTTCAAGAATTGCAAGAAGTCCGGGAACGTGGGGAATGGTGTGGACCTGATCTTTTCCTTCCATATTGAATCGGTTTCCCGATCAAGGTTGGCGGTACATAGGTGCAAAAGCAGGGCATCTGCGGTTGGTTGTCCGATGGCGGCCAAGGCTTTGTAATGAGCTTCCAACTTGGTCGTGTAGGACTGCAAATCGCGATGTGCTATCCGTGATGAGGAGGCTGCGTCAAATATCTCCTGCAAGTGTCTCTCGACAATTTTGGCTGGTCTGTTATACCGTCGTTCTAATATTTCCCAGGCGACTGCGTAGTTAGCTGCCGCATTGCTTAATGACGCGATCGCTAGAGCTGCCCCATGCTTTAGGCAAGAACGGAGATACATCAGTCGCTTGCAGTCGTCTATGCGGGGGTTATCGTGGACCGTGGAGCGAAATTGATCCGCGAACCCCGGCCAATCTTCGTAGGCTCCAGAAAAAGTGGGTAGCTGAATTCTAGGCAACTCGACGGGTTCCGGCAATGACATGTCCGATGGCTTTGTTGCAAGATTTGTGGTGGTTGGTTCTGCTTGCTTGTTTGCCTTCTCAAGGATGGCGGACGCCTGTCCGGCGATGGTGTAGAACTTCTGTTGTAGGTCAACCCGGTCCTTCAGTGTTTGACCCTCGTCTCTGTCGTCTAATTCGCATTGGCTCTTTTTGAACGATGCAAACTCTCCCTCTAAGTCTTGCAAATTACGCTGAATAGCATGCACGGGTGTCCCTTGCTCGTGATTGTTGAGCAATGTGCGAAACGCTTCTAATTCTTGTCTGAATCCTTCGCGTTTCCGCAGCAATTGCCGGACGCGTTCTTCCTGAGGGGGAGCCATGAGGGATTTCGACAATTTGAGCGAGCTTACCTTGATGTTGCGTGGTAACTGGGGTGCACTCTTTCACTGACACGTATCCGGCTCGAAGGACCAAAATGTTCTTTCACTCGCGGGGAGACACGATCGTGTAGAAGCGCATCAACAGGAGTCGTAAATTCCTGTTACGATTGTTCAATCGACGCCGCGAGATGATCGATCCCCTATTGCGTTTAGGCTAATAGAGGTGGTTGATTGAAGTGCACAGTAGTAAGTTAGGTCACCGTTTATTCCACAACTTATAACGAGGATAGTTACACTGGTGCGTATGTACGAAATGAGTGAGTGACTGATCTGCGGGTGTGTATACCCGCTCGAAGGATGTTGACCGTTCGAAGGATGTAGAATCAGTGCCGTTGGGAGACGATGCTGTCTCGGTGGAAGGCTAAGGATCGGTCCCTCCAGCGCACGGGACCATCGGATTTGTTGGAGCCGAGGTTATTTAGGAGAGTGAGGGAATAGGCTTCGTTTTTAATTGGTTAAACGAAGGTTGGTGGATTAGGAAGGGTCTTAGCTGCCCTTGATAGAAAGTTGTTATTAGGAAGCATCGTACGTGGAAAAACCCAACTTTCCCTTGCCAAGCCGTAGTAAACAATAGTCTTTAGAAACTGATTTAGAAAAGGACATTTGTTGGGTCTGAAGGACCTTAACGAGCAAATTACTCGGGTTTATGACGGGTACTTAGGCTATTGAGGGTACGCCGTACGGAAGAGCGGACATCTGGTGTCCGTCTGGCCCGCGGTGTGTGACCTGGGCCAGGCAGAGAGTCGCGCGGCGTAACAACTACTTATGAACCAAATAACAGGCAAACAAAAATAATTCCGCAAGACTTTCTTGACAAAATCAGAGGGAAAAAGGTAAGCGAAAGCAAAATGACAAAAACATAGAGCACGTGAAAGCAAAAAAACATCTAAACAAACTTGCAAAGGAAATAGAAAGTAAAATAAAAGATCATAATAATAACGAATTCTCAAAATTCATAGATTCACTTTCTGCGTACGAGAATTCCAACTATTTCCTATGGAAAGCCACGAACAAAATAAAGGAGCCAATTAAACTAATCCCAGCAATCAGATTAACGGACAACACATGAGCCAGAAGCAACGAAGAGCAAGCTGAAGAATTTTCCAACCACCTTTGTTGAAGTTATCTCTTCGAGGAACGCGTGATGAATGTGTAACAGAAATATATTTAAGTATAAGTGTAACTGTAAGTATAAGTATAAATATAAGCATAAGTATAAGTACAGTGTATACTAATCCAGAACCACACTGTGGCAGCGTTACATTACAACAGAGCTTCGAAGCCATGAGTCTATGGGTATTTATATAATTACGAAAACTGGCCCGTCTATATATACCCTGCTGCACCATCTGTGCATGGCATATTCCTAAAAAAGGCTATGAGACTGAGAGGCCCTTCAAATTGATTTAGAGCTAAACAATACTCAATAGCATCGGGGACTAAGAGAACTAAATACTAGAGAAGATGTAGTTTTCCTAGAAGTGAGTATTACTTCAACACCCTCCCTAACACTCGAAATCTTTACAAACGATTACTTTTTAACATCATTGTTATTTTTCAGACCTAATTTTTGTCGTAAATATTGAAATCTTGGTTTCGGTAACGCCTTCGTAAATATATCTGCTTGTTACGTCCGGCGACTCTCTACACAAAGCAGACTCCACGCCACGTGAGTTCTATTAGAAACAGTGACAATGACTGTTTTGTATCGTATCTGGTTATATTATTTATTGTTCTTACTTGGTGCCCGATTTTTGTTAGTTCCTTGCATATATTTTTGGTGTTTGTTCTTGGGTATAGATCTCTAATTACTACTTTGTGGTTCTTTTCTGTTTTGAGCTGGTATGTATGATGTATAGTATGTTTAATACTTGCGCCACTTTTCGAAAGATTTTTGGAGTATTTGTTTGCACTTTGACTTGTTCCAGTTTTAATTCCTTTATACTGTAGTTTTCTCTTCCGACAGTGTTGTTTAATAGTTCAATAAGGGTATCTGTTATTTGAGCATGAATGTAGATCGGTGGTGGTTTAACGATATGTGTTGTCATTTCTTCCTCTGAACTCGTATCTTCGTCTTTTATCAGTGAGCTGAAAGAATTTCGGAGTGGGATGTCCTGTAGCCACTGGTGCATTTCTGTATCGGGAATTTTTATAGCGCTTGTATTTAGGATTATTTTACGCCTTTTGTGAGCTGTTGCTACCTTCCAGTTTTCATCTTGATAGGATAGTTCGTTATTGTACCTATTTTCTTCCTGCTTTTGCAACGTTTCCATTTCTTTTATAGGCTTTCCTGTTCTTTGCTAATTGGTTGTTTTCTGCTTAACGTATTTGTAGCTTGATTTATGAAACATATGTCACCCTTTTTTGTTTGGCGGCGGTATTGGTTGTTGCATTTTGAAACTTTTACCATGTGACAGTGTTCGTTAACGTTTTAACCTCCTAAATTCACTATTTATCGCACTAACACTGGAGCACATTTACTCGCGCCTGTTTACCTCGACTGCTCGGGCAGAATTGTCATTACAATGCAATTATCTATATTGTTACATCGAGGCCTTTCTTCTATTTTGTCCGGCAATTTTCATTTTTAACGTGATGAACATTTTCTTCTACATCATATTTTAAAATTTGTTAACAATCACTGTTTACAAATTGACGGCAAGTACCTGATTTGGGGTTATACGTTCTATATACATCGAACGTAACAATAAGGAACACAGAAAGCAACTGAGATATAACACGATATTGAAATTAGAAATTAATTACACCCTCGTAGCGGTGCCTGCATCAACTTGGACTAATTCGCAAACGATGGAAGTTGTATATGTTAGAGCGAAAAGAAGCCTCGCGTATTCAATCTCAGAATGTCATGTCCGAAGGAAGTCCATCTCCAACGTAGCTAATCGAACTATGCGTCTAATCGAACTTTTCGGGGTTACTTTCATGTTCGGTATCATTTTGATCAAAAGAACCTCAACAATTCAATTAAAACAACATTTTGTCGATGAAATAAAAGATGTAGAAGCTTCATTTTTTCTATCGAAGAGATCTTAACAAAAGAACGATAACAGGTTGTACCTTAATGCCTCGATGAAAGAAATTTTATATTTTAACGTTTCAACATTTTAATGATGCAATAGTATAATATTTTAATAAGAAGGGAGAAATGGTACGTTCGTGTACGATTTTATACTTTCAATCGGCAAAAATGATGTTGGAAGGGTAGAAAAGCTATTGAAAAACATTTGGATAATTTCTCATCGAAGCATCTGCAAATAGATCTTAATTCGATCTGAGGCGTCTATGTTGTCTGTAATAATTGTAGCTGCTGGCTGTAGATGTCGCTGCTGGGGTACTGCTATATTTTTCTAATTTAGATGCGTGGAAGAAAAATCGGACTACGGGCGCCGGGATTCGAATCCGAGTCCCGAACGTTCGTAACCTAAGGCGCTAACCACTGCGCTACCGTTGTCCGGTATTAGTTAGTGGCGGTATTTGTTGTCGAGTGCCGCGACAGATCTATCGGACGATGGCCCGCGGCCGGTTCGATCGTAACGTCGATTAACATGTATCAACGGCTGGACCCGCTAGTAACATCAAAATACAATTTCTTTTGTCAAGGGGAAACATTGAATTATAGGCTCGCCCTATCAACTCAAAATCAACTTCAAATGACGACTAATTGGACACTTTGAAAAGTTTCATATACATCACGATCACGATAGACATTACGCAGGACGATTAATTCGTTTCTAAGTTTCTCTTTGTACAGAACCATACCGTCGACCGATGGGTCCGCGGTAGAAAACGGTAACAAGGAAGGATGGCCGCAGGAAATCCCTGACTCCTAAAGCCGCGAGCAAGGAGGTTGGAGCGGAGGAAGCGGCGATTGAAGCCATGAACTTAGGTGATTAAGATTAAGGGTGCGCACCCTCCAGAACAATCTGGGACAGTCAAGACCTGCTTTTCCAAACCATTCTGGAGAGCACGGTTGCCCTAGCGGTGGTGGCCGAGCCATACAGAGTCCTGGACGCTCCGGACTGCGCCGGAGATACAGACGGCTGTCACCTGGACATCAGCGCCGGCATCGTCCGCCCACAGGGATCCGCTGGAGCGCGGCAACGGATACGCAGCGGTCGAATGGTCAGGAATGGTGGTAGTGGCCGTATATGTGTCGCCCAACAGCGAATGGACAGCGTTCGAGGAGTTCTTGGACGGGGTAGGCGACTGCCATTACGATTACGAGATATAGTATTACGTTATAATACATTACATTATAACGTATTCCGTTAAATTGAATTACGTTATATCATATTACGTTTTGCCGTTCCTTCACATACTGAGCAGAAGGCGAACGTTACCATGATCGCGGACGGATATTAAGACAGGTAGAGTGGGGATATGGTAAGAATAGAAAGGGAGGCAAGTGGGTCAACACAGCAGTTGCCCGTAACCAGTCGTCGGTAGGAATCGCAACCAGAGAGTTCTGAAGAAGTCGCTGGTCAAGAAAGTAAACGAACTGCGGAACGAAGCGCCGCGTATTAAGTTGGCAGCCTTCACGTAATAGAGTACATTCAGTAATATAGTATTACGTTATATAGTATAACGCTATAACGCATTACGTTATATAGTATAAGTAAAATCCAATGCAACCACAGCTATCAATATTGAAGATTAAATATGTAATTGAACGAATCTCCGCTTCTATTGAGGATATGTAGACAATTCGATGCGCGTTATACTCCACGTTTGATG
>NW_022885039.1:0-61845 GCF_011952205.1 Bombus bifarius | reverse complement strand
GTCTTTTATCAGTGAGCTGAAAGAATTTCGGAGTGGGATGTCCTGTAGCCACTGGTGCATTTCTGTATCGGGAACTTTTATAGCGCTTGTATTTAGGATTATTTTACGCCTTTTGTGAGCTGTTGCTACCTTCCAGTTTTCATCTTGATAGGATAGTTCGTTATTGTAGCTGTTTTCTTCCTGCTTTTGCAACGTTTCCATTCCTTTTATAGGCTTTCCTGTTCTTTGTTAATTGGTTGTTTTCTGCTTAACGTATTTGTAGCTTCATTTATGAAACATGTCACCCTTTTTTGTTTGGCGGCGGTATTGGTTGTTGCATTTTGAAACTTTTACCATGTGACAGTGTTCGTTAACGTTTTAACCTCCTAAATTCACTATTTATCGCACTAACACTGGAGCACATTTACTCGCACCTGTTTATCTCGACTGCTCGGGCAGAATTGTCATTACAATGCAATTATCTATATTGTTACATCGAGGCCTTTCTTCTATTTTGTCCGGCAATTTTCATTTTTAACGTGATGAACATTTTCTTCTACATCATATTTTAAAATTTGTTAACAATCACTGTTTACAAATTGACGGCAAGTACCTGATTTGGGGTTATACGTTCTATATACATCGAACGTAACAATAAGGAACACAGAAAGCAACTGAGATATAACACGATATTGAAATTAGAAATTAATTACACCCTCGTAGCGGTGCCTGCATCAACTTGGACTAATTCGCAAACGATGGAAGTTGTATATGTTAGAGCGAAAAGAAGCCTCGCGTATTCAATCTCAGAATGTCATGTCCGAAGAAAGTCCATCTCCAACGTAGCTAATCGAACTATGCGTCTAATCGAACTTTTCGGGGTTACTTTCAAGTTCGGTATCATTTTGATCAAAAGAACCTCAACAATTCAATTAAAACAACGTTTTGTCGATGAAATAAAAGATGTAGAAGCTTCATTTTTTCTATCGAAGAGATCTTAACAAAAGAACGATAACAGGTTGTACCTTAATGCCTCGATGAAAGAAATTTTATATTTTAACGTTTCAACATTTTAATGATACAATAGTATAATATTTTAATAAGAAGGGAGAAATGGTACGTTCGTGTACGATTTTATACTTTCAATCGGCAAAAATGATGTTGGAGGGGTAGAAAAGCTATTGAAAAACATTTGGATAATTTCTCATCGAAGCATCTGCAAATAGATCTTAATTCGATCTGAGGCGTCTATGTTGTCTGTAATAATTGTAGCTGCTGGCTGTAGATGTCGCTGCTGGGGTACTGCTATATTTTTCTAATTTAGATGCGTGGAAGAAAAATCGGACTACGGGCGCCGGGATCCGAATCCGAGTCCCGAACGTTCGTAACCTAAGGCGCTAACCACTGCGCTACCGTTGTCCGGTATTAGTTAGTGGCGGTATTTGTTGTCGAGTGCCGCGACAGATCTATCGAACGATGGCCCGCGGCCGGTTCGATCGTAACGTCGATTAACATGTATCAACGGCTGGACCCGCTAGTAACATCAAAATACAATTTCTTTTGTCAAGGGGAAACATTGAATTACAGGCTCGCCCTATCAACTCAAAATCAACTTCAAATGACGACTAATTAGACACTTTGGAAAGTTTCACATACATCACGATCACGATAGACATTACGCAGGACGATTAATTCGTTTCTAAGTTTCTCTTTGTACAGAACCATACCGTCGACCGATGGGTCCGCGGTAGAAAACGGTAACAAGGAAGGATGGCGGCAGGAAATCGCTGACTCCTAAAGCCGCGAGCAAGGAGGTTGGAGCGGAGGAAGCGGCGATTGAAGCCATGAACTTAGGTGATTAAGATTAAGGGTGCGCACCCTCCAGAACAATCTGGGACAGTCAAGACCTGCTTTTCCAAACCATTCTGGAGAGCACGGTTGCCCTAGCGGTGGTGGCCGAGCCATACAGAGTCCTGGACGCTCCGGACTGCGCCGGAGATACAGACGGCTGTCACCTGGACATCAGCGCCGGCATCGTCCGCCCACAGGGATCCGCTGGAGCGCGGCAAAGGATACGCAGCGGTCGAATGGTCAGGAATGGTGGTAGTGGCCGTATATGTGTCGCCCAACAGCGAATGGACAGCGTTCGAGGAGTTCTTGGACGGGGTAGGCGACTGCCATTACGATTACGAGATATAGTATTACGTTATAATACATTACATTATAACGTATTCCGTTAAATTGAATTACGTTATATCATATTACGTTTTGCCGTTCCTTCACATGCTGAGCAGAAGGCGAACGTTACCATGATCGCGGACGGATATTAAGACAGGTAGAGTGGGGATATGGTAAGAATAGAAAGGGAGGCAAGTGGGTCAACACAGCAGTTGCCCGTAACCAGTCGTCAGTAGGAATCGCAACCAGAGAGTTCTGAAGAAGTCGCTGGTCAAGAAAGTAAACGAACTGCGGAACGAAGCGCCGCGTATTAAGTTGGCAGCCTTCACGTAATAGAGTACATTCAGTAATATAGTATTACGTTATACAGTATAACGCTATAACGCATTACGTTATATAGTATAAGTAAAATCCAATGCAACCACAGCTATCAATATTGAAGATTAAATATGTAATTGAACGAATCTCCGCTTCTATTGAGGATATGTAGACAATTCGATGCGCGTTATACTCCACGTTTGATGCCAAATACAACGCACATCATCTGGTTTGCGCTATGTTCACTCTTTTCCTGTCAAATCCGATGCAATTATAATTTTTAATGCTCAAGGCTAAATATTCAATTCTACGAATCTCCGCTGCTATTGGACAAATTTCGACAATTCGATACGCGTTGTACTCCACATTTGCTGCTTTACACAGCGCACATCAGTCGGTTTGCACTATGTCATCTCTTTTGCCTGTCAAATCCGATGCAGTTAGAATTTTTAATGCTCAAGGCTAAATATTGAATTCTACGAATCTCCGCTGCTACTCAGGATACATAGGCAGCTCGATGCGCGTTGTACTCCACATTGGCTGCTTTATACAGCGCACTTCAGTCGGTTTGCACTATGTCATCTCTTTTCCCTGTCTAATCCAATGCAATTAGAATTTGTAATGCTCCAGGCTAAATATTCAATTCAACGAATCTCCGCTGCTATTCGGGATACAGAGGCAGTTCGATGCGCATTGTACTCCATATTGGCTGCTTTATACAGCGCACATCAGCTGATTTGCATTGTGTTAATCCTGGACCCTGTCAAATCCAATGGAGTTAGAACTTTTAATGCTCGAGGTTAAATATTGAATTCCACGAATCTCCGCTGTTATTAGGGATACCTAGGCATGTTGGGTCCCAAAGGTGCTAGTGGTATCATTGCACTGTTCACGCCCAGTAGTGCCAAGTGTCAACTCCTCCTCCAAGTCGGTGGGGCTGGTAAATTCTGACTTGTCAGTGGCTACGTAGATGGCGACGTGGCTTAAGAACTCATGGCGTAAACAATCACACGTCGCAGACCCGATCGGGTGTCGTGGCGGGTTAAGCCTTTCGTTACTGGCGGCTTCTCCTGCGTGACAAGCGCTCTGCGCCAAAAAGAAAAAACTTTCCTCGAAACAGGGTATTTATAACTTCTTAACACACTCACTTTTAATTGAAATTTGGGTAGGCCTACTTTGGGGGGGGGGGAGGACAATCGTCTCCCCTAACGCCACATTTAGTTAGTTAGTTCATAGGATAGGCCTAACGAGAAGACGCGGGGAGTGTACCGGCAGTAATTTCCAAGAGGTCTCGGGCACTGCTGCCAAACGTGTAGGTTGGCCACCGTGGAGTTTTTGTCAGTAGGAGTCTGGAACTACTCCACTAATTCTCCAGAATGCAGCGGAGTGTCCATGAGGATTTCTCCACGTAGAAGAAAAAAAGAAAGAAGGTGTTGAAGCATATAAATAGGTGATATATCGTATTTCAATTCTTTGAATTTTGTTTGAATTATTGTTAATTACAATCACAATTTCTGATAATATCATGCACACGATTAAGTGTAACCACGTTCTTAATCGTCATCGTTGTCAATTACAATTATAATTCCAAGTTTACTTACATTCATTTTAACGAAACCAATGTTTACTGCTAGAACACGCACATATTCGTACAACGATGTTAAAAATCTGAGCATAATGGAAATGTACGTACAGCAGATACTCACAGGAAAAACCAACGAGACTACTAATAAAATCAATGAATTAGAAAAAAGGAGCTATAGACAAATATCTTATAATATACCGTGGCATAATCTGCAATTTATTATAAAATAATTGATCCGAGCAGTATCAATTATAAAAGAAGATGGCTGAATATGATAGACACTGTCGAATACTAATCAAATATAATCATTTAGTTAATCTTTAAGATTTAAGTTAAGATACATCTTTGAGGAATCAATAAGTGTTTCGCTAATAGCCTAATAGATCTCTTGATAGATCAGACGAAGAAATACCTAACCGCGATTACAGCCAATTGGTACATATTATTCGATACATAATTAATATTTGTATCACGTACAGCGATGCAAGTGGTATTGAAGAAAATAGCCATTTTATGTTACAACTATAACGAGTAAATTTACTCTTTTGACTTGAGAGGAATTAAAAAGGTACCTGACTTTTAAATAAGCATTAAATAAGAAATTTAAATATCGCAGACGGTGATGTAGGTGTTATTCAAGAAAAGAGAACATTTTATTTTGTAATTAACACGAGTAAATGAACGAATATCGATAATATAATATAATGATTAATATGAATTTTATCTGGCTGATTACTTAAATACCATAACATATTTCACAGTAACGTCATCGACTGCCGTTAGGCTCTTTTCCCTTTTTGTTCAAACTAATTGATAGTCGAAAACTAGTATCAAGGAGGTGTGAATTTAGTCTCAGTTTGTAGAAACTGTTAAAATGATAAAAATGGATACCGTATTAAATCGTCGAAGGCGTCAATTTACGATAAAAATTAAAAATTACGATTAAAATTGTTCAATTTGATTTTGTTATAATGGAAAACCCGTCCTTTCCTATGTCAAGAGATCGTTAACGTTTGATTGACATCTCGACACCTTGTCAAGATATATAAGGAACGCGGAAGTCGCGCGCGAGCTCTTTCGTGCCTGAAATTCCGGACAGTGAACATCCAAGAAGAATTTAAATATAAGGTAAATAAAAAAAAATATCAAATAACAACATTGTAACTAGTAATTTATAACGTCTAAGCCATTAATTTACAATACTTGAGAAATTAATTTACAATATTTAAGCTATTAATTTATAACATTTAAGCCATTAATATATAACATATAAGCAATTAATTTATAACGTCTAAACTATTAATTTATAACATTTGTTGAGATATGTATAATTTTCTGTGTTGGACTGGGTTAAATGTGTAGTAGAGATACTTGTAAGTGAATATCAGCGTGTGGATGTATGTGTGTGCGCGGCGTCTCGAAAACAGATGAATAACTGTAAACTGTTCAGTCGGTTAACAGAAATATAATACGTTATATGGTATGCCGTTATAACGTATTACGTTATATGGTATGCCGTTATAACGTATTAGGTTATATGGTATGAAGTTATAACGTATTACGTTATATTGTATGACGTTATAACGTATTACGTTATATGGTGTGACGTTAGAACGTATTACGTTATATTTTATAACGTTATAACGTAATACGTTGTATGCTATGACGTTATAACGTATAACGTTATATGCTATAACTTTATAACGTAATACGTTATATGGGATGACGTTATAACGTATTACGTTATATGGTATGGCGTTATAACGTATTACGTTATATGGTATGACGTTAGAACGTATTACGTTATATGGTATGCCTTTATAACGTAATACGAAATCGCCAAGGTTGAACCTAACTATTTTAGCGTTGTTTTCATCGAACCTATCCTTATCGTATTTGACGCTTGCTTCTATATTCTTTATCGCCTGCTGTCTTACATTTTTTTTTTTTTTATTTATTTATTTGTTGAAATTACAATCAATTCTTGCGTTGAGAATTTTCAGTAATTTTTCTGGCGTGGCGCAGTGACATGGCTGTTTATTTACAATAAGTTAATACTTATTATAGATAGGTATAATTTATAAGTATTATAAGTAAGTGCATATGCTCAATTTGGATAATTAAATGAATCTAACGTTTAGGTCTAGCGGGTAGTGCCTCTTCAGCCTGCGAATCTGGTCCGTCGTATCGAGTAGTCCAGTGATTAGGGGGTTTCGGTGTTTGTTGATTCTTTTGCTATATCTGTCGCTATATTTTGCTATTTCCTCTTTGACGGTGGGTATCTTGAGGTCGCGGTGTATTGTTTCATTGGTTACATACCAAGGTGCGTCAATTAGGGATCTTAGCGTTTTCGATTGAAAGCGTTGGAGTATTTCAATGTTGGAGTTACTTGCTGTTCCCCATAGTTGGATTCCGTAGGTCCAGACAGGTTTTATTACGGTCTTGTAGAGGGTAATTTTATTGTGTATGTTTAGTTTGGAGCGTCGGCCCGTGTGCCAATAGAGTTTTTTTAGTTTGTCCTTTAGTTGCTTTGTTTTATCTGAGATGTGTGTCTTCCACGTTAGTCTCCTGTCCAGGGTCATGCCCAGGTATCGGACTGTGTCCCTGCTAGGAACTGTTGCATTGTTGATGGTGACCTGGGGGCAGGTTTGTTTTCGGAGCGTGAAGGTTACATGTGAGGATTTCTTTTCGTTGACTTTGAAGCCCCATTTGTGAAACCACTTTTCCATGGAGTCGGGACTTCGCAGGAGAGTGGATGAGGCTATTACCGGGTCTGCGTGGGTAGCTAATAGCGCTGTGTCGTCTGCAAATGTCGCTATTGTTATATCGTTTGATATAGGTAGGTCGGCAGTGTAGATGGAGTACAGTAGGGGTCCGAGGACACTACCTTGGGGTATGCCGGCTTCTATTGGAAATGTTGCGGAAGTGGCGTCTAGGCATTTAACCATGAATTGTCTATTGATTAGGTAGGATTTTAGGATGGAGTAGTAAGGGTGAGGTAGGATCTTTTTAAGCTTGTATAGTAGCCCTTCATGCCATACTTTGTCGAATGCCTGTTGGATGTCTAGGAAAACCGCTGAGCAATATTTTTTCTTTTCGAGTGTTTGGCTGATCGTATGAGTTAAGCGGTGGATTTGCTCTACTGTAGAATGATGTTTTCGGAAGCCGAATTGGTGATCTGGGAGTGTTTTCAAGTTCTCTAGGATTGGAAGGAGTCGGTTCGTGAGCATCTTCTCGAATAGTTTGGACAGGGTAGGTAAAAGACTGATTGGGCGATAGGAGCAGGTTTCGTATATCGGTTTACCGGGTTTAGGGATGAGGGTAATCAATGAGATTTTCCAGGCCTTAGGATAGTGTTCCAGGCGAAGGATAGCATTAAAAATCGATGTGATGAGTGCTATCCCTTTTGTGGGAAGTTCCTTGATTGCTTTATTGCTTATTAGGTCGTGTCCTGCTGCTTTCTTGGGGTTTAGGCGACTGATTGTTTCTATAGTCTCTGCAGAGGAGAAGGGTTCGATAGGAGGGGACATTTGGAAGGGGGTGTGCAGGTATTCAGTAACGTCCGCGGCGGCTTTGGGGGAATGGGGTTTGAATACTTTTGACAAGTGTTTAGCAAACAGGTCGGCTTTTTCTATAGGGCTTCGCGCCCATCCACCTTGCGGACGGCGGATAGGTGGGATTATTTGTGGGGGGCGTGTGAGTTTCCTGGAGGCCTTCCATAGTGAGTAGTTGGCGTCGGCTGTGGGGGATAAGCTGACGAGGTATTTTTGGAAACAGTCGTTAAGGTTCTGGATAGCTTTCTAGTTGCGTTGTTAAGTTTGCGTTTGTCCTCCGGTGTTCTATGGGTCTGCCATACTCTTCTTAGTCTACGTTTTTCTGATATTTTTTTTAGTATGTATTGGGGATATTCTTGTTTGCTGTTAGATGGCTTTGTCGGTGTGGAGAGGCGGATTGCGTTTATTATGCTCGTGTTTAAGTATTCCGTGGCTGCTTCGATATCTTCCTTTGTTTTTAGTGGGGTGAAGGCTGAGGTTGAGTGTGTAAAGACTTCTCTGAAGAGCTGCCAGTTGGTGTGTTGGTTGTGAATGCAGCCATTAGCTGTATTCTGCATGATTGCTGTCTTACATGGGAGATATTTACTTCTCTTTCTTCGATACTGTCGGGTAGGGATAAGCCGTAGGGTCTCGCTGTTTTACCGATTAGTAGTTCCAACGGGCTTGACTTAGTCACGCGGTTGGTGGTACAATTGAAGGCCAGTTGTAATTCCCCGATCGCGTCTTGCCAGGACCGCCCGGTGGTTTCTATTGTTGTGTTTTTTAGCGTACTCATAATACGCTCTACCTGTCCGTTGGCCCTACTAGCTCCGGTCGCAATTAAATGGATTTTAACGTATTTATCTTGCCAAAAGTCTCGAAATTCTTTGCCCGTAAAACATCTTCCCTGATCCGCTATTATCCGGCAGGGAGTGCCGAACAAAAATATAGCGGACTTAAGCGCTTTAATGGTGTTAATGGAGTCTATCTTACGGGTATAGTGCAAGTATACGAACTTAGTAAAGACGTCGACCAACTCAATGACGTATTCCTTCGAATCGTTTTTACCGCTTAGTTTGCCCGTTATGTCCATATGAACCGTATGCCAAGGTATACTGGTCTTATGTATGGGATGTAATTCGGCTTGTACTCTACCCGAACTTGCCTTTGAAACTCGACAAGCATGACAGTTCTCTACGAATATGTGAACATACTTCGCCATTCCTTCGAACCAGTAATACTCGTACAGTTTCTCAAGCGTTTTATCCCAACCTAAGTGCATAATGGACTGGTGCACATGGTTAATAACAGACCACCTAAACCCTCTCGGAACGACGGGCAGGCAGAGAGTTCTATCTTTTCTCTGTATTTTACGATGAAGGGTGCCGGACCGTAACTCATACGTATTCGCGACGTCTTCCGCGAGCTCTTCGTTCTGTAATTTATCGACGATCTCGGAAATTTGTGGGTCGCGACGTTGTTCCGCTAGTAGCCAATCGTCGGAGATTTCGGTTAGGTTAATTTCTTTCTCTACAATTTTGCTGAACGTACTGCGATCCAAGTCTACGGGATTTCGCGAAAAGAAATCTACGTGGGCCATTCGTTTACCTTCCCGGTACATAATGTCAAAGGTAACAGTTTGCAGGTAAGCCCACCATCTGTAAACCCTGTCGTTCAAGTGTACCTTATTACTGGATGCTTTCAGGGAGTTGCAATCGGTGACAACGAGAAATTCTCGTCCGTGTAAGAATGACGGCGTTTACAACTGCTAACGTTTCCAATTCGTAGGAATGATACCTAGATTCCGCAGGGCTAGTTCTTTTGCTGTAATACTCCACTATTCGATTTTTACCTTCGACCCTGTGCATTAAAATGGCTCCATATCCTTCAGAGCTAGCGTCCGTATGTAGTTCTATGGGGTAATTGGGGTCAAATATCATTAGCACCGGCGCGTCAGTCAGGACGGAAATTACCTTTTATCTTATCTGTTCGTGCCTATCCGTCCAAGGTATATTCTTGTTACTCGAGGTAAGTGCGTACAGGGGTTTCATTACTTGTGAAAATTTGGGAATGAAGTTTCGAAAATAAGAGGCCAAACCTATGAATTGCCTAAGTTGTGTGACGGTCGACGGTGCAGGTAAAGAACTCAAGGCTTGTATTTTACCCGGGTTTGGACGGACTTCTCCGTTACGAATTACATATCCCAAGTAGAGTACCGATGTCTTTAAAAAGGAGCATTTTGAAAAGTTAAAGGAGAATCCGGCTTTCACGAGGGTATCTAATACGGTGCTCAACCTTTCTAGGGCTTGATCTACTGAGTCGGCAATAATTAGGACGTCGTCCAAGTAAACAACAACGAACGAATACGCGAGGTCGCCTAAGGCGTTGAGAATGGCCCTCTGGAAAACGGATGGTGCATTTTTCAATCCGAACGGCATAGTCACGTACTCGTATTGCCCGTCGGGTGTAACGAACGCCGTATATTCCGTCGAATTGGGATGAATGGGGATTTGGTGGAATCCGCTGGCCATGTCCAGGCTAATGAAGTATCTCGCCTTCTGCAATCTCGCGATTTGATCCGCGATGAGGGGTAGGGGATACCGGTCCGCGACCGTATTTTTATTTAATGCCCGCAAATCTACGCACAGTCTATCTGAGCCGTCTTTCTTCTTTACAAGTAAGATAGGGCTCGCGAACGGTGAGTTGCTCGGCCTCACGATTTTTGCTCTAATTAACTCGTCTATTCTCTCACGCACTATCCTACGCTCTTCTTCGCTAAGTCGGTAGGGACTTCTTTGCACGGTAACATTAGGATCGATTAACCGTATTTCTAACTGGCCCGTGCTTACGCGAGTACGTGGGAAGCCCGTAATGAATGAATCTTTGAATTTCTTGAGGACAGAAATTAACCGACTTTTATCATTACCAACCACGTCAGTGTCAACCGCATTGATATTGATCTCGTCCTCGGAGGTTTTACTACAGGCATTAATAGTCTTCGTTTTACAAATATCGACGCTATTCCGTGTAATAGTTACATCAAAACCCTGGCTTAAGATCTCGCGGCCAATCATGATATCATAATGCAAGTGACTATCGGCCAGAACGTGGAAGGTTATCTCCAATGTAAAACAGTTAATGCGTACCGTAGATAAGATCTGGGATGTACTCTTAACGCAGGTGTTTCCTATTCCTCGCATAACTACTATATCTGTCGTTCTCCTACCGGAGAATTTCGGAGCGACAGATTCTCTAATTAATGAGCACTCGGCTCCGGAATCAAAGTAAAATGGGAACGACTCACCCAGATGACAAACTACCGGCTGGGGACTCCACCACGCAGGTGTAACGTCAATTCATATCAGAGACCAGGCCATACACCACGGACAGGATGGCACCCAGATACCTGCATATCCCTGGCGCGCACCCTCAATAGTCTTAAGTGCCTACCAGGGGCACTTGGCATTTTTATAGTTAAGGTCGTTCGGACCAAGCGAGTATTTCCTGTCGTAAATTCCGTCCCTTGTCCTTAGATACCCCCACCCCTAGCTTTCCTCAGACACAGTATCGTCAGTAAGACTTCACTTATTCTGTATCCTTAGAATAGTCAACATATCTATGTCGGTCTCTACTCTTATAAGTCGCGTACTTAATGTATTGTTGTAACTAAGTCTTACATAACGTGGTTGGAGTGAATTGTGATTTATGTTAATTCAGTGCCTGTTACATTGTGATTGCTGAATTCATAATAAAGGTTGATTAAAACCAAGTTAATAGTTGGGTTACGACTCAACTATATTTTATTTTCACCAACCAACCCAAAAATTACGTGACAAGGACAAAGGTAAGTTAGAGGGTCATTTATCTGAGCTGGTGTTATTCCGCTGTACAAACTATTTCCGGCCAGTACCTTTTATGTACTTTCGCTTCCGCTAACAAGCAACGCGCCATGTCCATCACTGTTCTATTATACCTTTCCGCTGTCCCGTTTAATTCATGTACGTATGTTGAGCAATTATTTATTCTTATACCTTTATCCCTAGCAAATTTATAAATTCGATTATTTAAATATTCTTTACCATTATCGCATCTTAATATTTTTAACCTCTTGCCCGTTAAATTTTCGGCTTCATTTACGAACTGTACGAAAGAATCAAAGACCTCATCTTTTGATTTTATACAATAGATCCTAGCTATTTTACTATAATCATCGATAAATGAAATGAAATATTTTTCTCCATTGAATCCGGTAGTCTTAAAGGGACCACATACGTCCGTATGAATAATTTCCATTATTTCCTTAGCCTTAGTTCGATTATTTTTGAAAGGTAAGTTATGCATTTTACTTTCTATACGCACCCTACATTTCAAAAGTTCCTTTTCAAATTCATTCGGTATGCCAGTCACTAGCTGCTCTTTACCCAAAATCTCTAAATATTTAAAATTTACGTGTCCTAGCATCCTATGCCATCTTTCCTTTTTACTCATACCACTACGTTCGGCGCTGTTTACTAAGTGCTTCTTCCCTTTCAATATACTTTTTATTCTATATGTCCCATTCTCTTTGAACGCTACAGCTGTAAGTATATTATCCTCATCTATTACTTTCGCAATATTTCCTTTGGAAATAACCGTATTCTTATTGTCTGTTAGTTTACCTAAACTAATCAAATTTGCGGACATTTCTTTCGCGTAAAATACTTTCCTCATATTTATTTTATTTTGTTTTCCGAATGCTTCAAAATAACTTATAACATTCCCAACTTTTGTCGCTTTTATCGGTCTATTATCGCCTAAATATATATTTACCGGTTCTTTTAGGTCGATAGATTTATCGAAATAATTTATATTATTAATTATGTGATCGGTACAACCGCTATCTAATAGCCACACTATTTCGTTCTTACTTATTTCATTCGTCTCACTGCTGTTTGCTGCGTGCGCCGTTGCTGTCCATATGCCTGCTCTTGAGTTTCCATGCTCGCCTGTGCCGGTTCTTGATTGACGATGAAAGTTTCCACGTCCTCTGCTCGTATTGCCTTTGTTCTCTCTTCCACTGTTTCGACCACGTGTTGGCCCATGCCAATAGCCGTTACTGCTTCCCGCTTGGACGCCATTTTGACACTCTCTCGCAAAGTGTCCTAATCTTCCACATCTGAACCATCCTTCCTTTTTTGCAGAAAAGGCGTTGGTTTGCCTTTCTCCTCGATTGGATTTATTTTTCTTCTCTGCTATTTCTATTTTATTTATCACATACGCTACCGTTTGATTCTCTTCTTTCAATGCATCTATTATGTCCGCTATGTAGCTGTATTCTTTGGGTAACGTATTCAGCATGTAATTCAGCTTTTCCCTCTCACTTACTTGTGCGCCCGCACTTTTTATTTCATTTATTAATTTTTCGAAATCGTTAAAGAATGATGCTGAATCACTGTAGTTCTCCAGTCTTGTTTTCCAATCTCCTTCTGCATACGATCTGCAGTGCCGTCGACTCTTTCAAGTACATTTCATCGAACCTTTTTATTATATCATACGCCGTTTTTCCTTCCCTAACATACTCCAATTGTCTGTTCGATATTGCATTATAAATTATATTTATCGCCCTCAAATCCTTTTTGTCCCAGTCTTCATCGTCTCTTTCGTTCTTCATTCTAGTTGTAACAACCTCGCATTCCTTATATTTGAGAAACATCGTGATTCTTTGCTTCCACATTCCATAATCCTCACCATCGAATATAGGTATCATGATTTCCGATCTCTCCATTTTAATTGATTCTTCTTTTTTTTTCTTTTCTTACTCAAGCGCTCCTACGTGCTCGAAGTATATTTTGTTCCTCTGAAAGTTTTTTTTCTTTACTGAAAACTCACTCGCAAGATCGTAACCACGCACTAAATATCTTGCAAAACTAGTAACCACGCTCTGCTACCATGTTAAGGAAATTCGAGGATTTGGGAATACAAATTATTGACTGTATTTCACACACTACAGTTATACATCTATATTACACTCTGAAGAACGTCTTGCACGCACGCTTGTCGCCAACCGACTATCCTAGATTCTTCTAACATCTGGCAACAGTCTTTTGTCTCCACTAAGACCTTGACGCCCTCTGGCCCTTACACACACACTCTCATGTACAGTGTAAATGTATCACTTCCCTAACACAATTATCCCGCGTTAGGTTCAATCAGGTTAGTCCCACGCGAAATTGATCCAACCATGCGAAAACGAGTGTATTCTGATTTCTGTCGCAGATACTTCTGGCTAGTGCACTTCTTTTACGCTTCTCATCGCGACTTTTGACGACTAACGAAGATGTACGGCAGTCTGACAGTCTACATGAAAATGATCATGATTGCGGTCTGTGTACCGCCTGCCCTTCTTTTTGTTCTTCCGTTAAAGACTGGTAAGTTGATACTGATTAATTATGCGATCGAAATCCTATATAATGGCTACAAAAAATATTTGCATCATTATTCTCGTTTCCTAATGAATCGCTGTTTTAATCAAGTTTTATATTGCATCAAATTTCTGTAGTTACACGAAAGTAGTAAATTATAGAAAACTTGATATACACGGATTTAATTAATTGATAAATTAGTCAATATATAGGCATTATTATTTCACGTGAAATTTTACAACGTCAAAAACCTAACATTCCTGTACGAGCAGTATTAATCACAAATTGTGAGAATGCCTACTGATAAGGAAGAAAGATAATATAGAAAACGCAGACTTATGGAAAGAGAATCCCTGATATTAGACACGAATACGCGATTTCACGAAATATTTTATGGTATATCTAAGATAGAGAATATATATAGAGTACATATAAGTATATATAGAGTAAGAATATATATAGAGTATATATAAGTACCAAAAATACATCCTAAGCCGTGTATGCGATCTACGCTGTATGGGACGTGTTATAAATGGTTTCCGCCACTCAACCGCATTTGAATTTGTGAACACGATCGAACAATTGACACGAATTATTATTAATTCCCGTCTTCTACTCTAGTAACGATTTGCTTTGGAACGAGGTCGAATCGTTCTGATTCCGCACATGATTAACAAATAATTACAGAGGACATCAATTACTTGGATGGTGTTCGCCATTTCAACGTAGCATCGATGACATCCGGTAATTGGACTCAAAGTGATTTGCTTAAACCGATTAATTTGATCAAACCAACCAATTATTTTAATTAATGCAAGCTGTACTCGAGATTCGCGCATCTTGTGTATACACACCGGGTCAGACAAAAGTTTTCATTCATCCCAATAGAACTTTCGTAGTCCTTGAGGACGAGTGTCGCTTCTCGTGCATCTAAAGTTTCGTTCAAATTAGCCGATTTATTTGAATTCGATCGACTGGAAACCTCTTTGTCACTGTGAATTTATTACTTAATTGATACTCTTATACGCCTTTGTCCTTTAAGCTCTTACATCCATTTTTAATTAGTCAAGTCGTTTGACTTCTCACAAGTATTTTGAAACTATTTTACTAGCGCGAATCTACTTTTTTTACTTGAGATTATCTGCTATTTTTATTGAAATGTATATGTACGTATATACACTTTTGAATTTTAGCCTTCTATTATTCTTATATCCTTTAAACGTCATTTCAAGCTTCAAGCGACTTTAACTCAAATAGCTCGATTTCAAGTTCTAACGTATACTGTAAAGCACACTTGCGAAGTGAAACAGTAAACACGATATGAAAACTCTCTCCCCAGTAAGAAATCGAATATCCAATTTCAATCGTGCTTCATCGATGAAGCATCAATGCTACGTAGAAGCATCGTGGCAGCCGCAATGCGGATCCGTTGCGGATCCGAACAAAAATTTCCTGGCACGATCGTTTTCGTAACGCTATTAGCCGTTTCAGTATCAGGGATGTTTTAAAAATCCGTATCGGATTGTCGAAACATACCGTTCAACGCGTTCACGCTTCACTTCATCAGCTATATCAGAAGCGTTACACTAAAGAGTCAAAAGGTTGCCAAATATTCGTGCTTTACCTTTTGTTTGTGTGACGTTCTGCAATTGGTTTTCCAATTCAAGAGGTAATTTATACATTAGTTTTTTCTTTATTTGGTTTACGATTATTTGAAAGAAAAGTAATTACGAGAGGAAACTCTGATAGACTAGCGACAAGCTACGTTCGGAACCGAGCGCGTTGTGAATTGACAATCGTAACCAAACATCGCGACACAGTTCACCACACTACGCGTACAGCATGATCACGCTGAGTGGCGTTGAAACGGTTAACGTAACTGCGCGTACGACCGTCGAATGGCAAAGATATTCAAGCTGAGAATCGTCTTCAGATGCTATAGACGACAACTGTACTGACTTTCAAGGAGAAACCATTCGACATGGTCTTATGCTTGTGCCGGGACCTGCGGTTTGCAGTCTCTGCATCTGCTATCATTCGAAGCCGAAGTGGTGCCAGGTGATCTCATGCAAACCACCCGTAGTGAGTATATGCTCATTACTTAAACACTTAACACAACCAGAGAGAAACTAAAGCACACCGTTAACGCTTGCACGCTGGTCGTTAAAGCACATGCTACGCGAATAGGGTACACAGCGATTCATCTAACTTGCCTTGAATTACTTTTACAAAGAGAAACATGGACAGGAATAATTTTTTGTTACGAGTCGTTTAATTTATTCGTTCGTTAGAACGATTGGTCTGACAAATTCAAAGTCTTGTTCCGTATAAATATTTTTAAACAAGCACGTCATAAGCTTTGTATATTTTTTTTATCGCAACGAAACTGTTCAGAGAAATGTTGAAATTATTAATTACAAAAGAAGACATTTACGTTGTAAAAATGTTAGCGAAAACATTTGTGACAAAGTTACTTTGTTATAAATTCTACAAAAAGAAATATTGAAAATCACGCCCCATTTATTCAGTTGCACGTATGAAAAGTATTTTGCATTCGCGCAAAAAAATCCCTTATATTATCCCATATTTTATAATAATTGGAGTGTCAAAGTTATTACGCGGATTGGCGTACCTTAACCACGTGCCTTTTAATGAAACTAGGTTATTCATTTGTTATTCGTTCCTAACTTTCAACTTTATGATTTTTGCGGAATAAAATTTTATATTCCGGTTCAGTTTATAAATGATTCATTTTGAATTTAATAAAATTAGAGTTACAGCAGTGCAATTTAACAAAGAACAAATAATCATTTGTACTTTATTAAAATGTTCTTTTAGCGTCTCGTTTTAATATTTCTCTAATAATATTTTGTTAACCGTTATATTTAAATGAAGGTTTTCAAAGCAGAGACGTACTTTAACGTAGGAAATGGACGTACATTTATAATGAGAATTCAGAAGCAAAAATATTTCATACGAAAATAAATATTCCCCATGTGTAAATAGCTACGTTATGACTTTTATATGTATCTAGCGTCTTTCCATGCAAGGTAACGTATATTTGCATCTGTGCTTCTTCGCTTCTGAGTAGTAAAACCTGGCATTCATGCGGCTGATAGGTAGTTACGCGCTGACAACGAAAAACATAAAATGAATAAAAAACATGAGCCATCCTATAAAAAAAATAAAGCTGCTTTTATCTTTCATTACATATTCGTCAGAATATTGTTAATAAATATTTAAGTTCAGATTTCAGCTTAAATAAATGCATAGGATTGGACATTTATTTATATATGTATCTGTGAACGCTTTTTGACATAAAATTTTTATAATGACTAAAATGACATATTCCGATATTAAATTAATTTGATGAGAATAAAAACTGAATTTTTTAAACGAGATTTTGTATGAAGTTACATTTATTGGGAAAAATTCATTCTTTTATAATATGATAAAACGAGACTCATAATAGACTCTGTATAAATCATTTCATGGAATATTATGTGTATGTACATGTGTTCTACGCTTTTATTATAAAAATGCTAAATGAACGTAACGATCAAATGCATCGACAAATGCATTGAACATATCGATTGTTATTTTGAAAAATTGATTATCTTTTATTTGTTTCGAACTACAAATTGATTGAGACATTCGTGTTTGCTAAATTGCGAATTTAACGCAATGAAGTCGTCTGAATCCCTTGCTAGCATGTAAATATAGCGTCGAATTAACAGGTCAATTACTTGAGGTTGGAACTGAAAGAAAGAGAAAGATGGAGGAGGTCTTGCCTTTGAATGCTGGACACTTCTAAAGCCCACAGTTCGCTGAAATTGCCAGAGAATTCAATTAAATGGCAAATTAAACCATTGAACTGAATCTGTTTCCAATCGTGAGCTTGGAGGTTCTACCCTTTGAATTTTTAAACCAGTCACCCTTCTTTTGTACGTATGGTAACGAATATAATTCATAAACTAATGAAGTGTGTAATTCAATTGAAAGCTCTTTTCACTGAATTCAGTTTAGACTAAGAAAAATGATATAATAACGAAATTATCAATTTACAATTTATAGAGCGTATACTTTATTCGAAAGTGAAGTTTATTACTGCAAATATTAGTTGGCTATTTATAGCCTGTTTGAAAAGGTGATTTAATTTCGATTGATTTTCGATAAGTTTTTGTTGGTTTACTCAGGTTAATTAATCTCCAATAAAATAGAAATACCAATCCGGTAGTATAATTGCTTTCTTGCTTATTACTTTTTTACTAATTAGCGATGCACGATTCCAGACCAGTAAATATTTTTCCATCGGGAGAAGTCAGGTTGAGAGATGCAAGATTTATACGCTCGTTCTGTCAGTTATCCCAGTGTCTGTTACGCGATAGAAAATGAACGAACTGAATAATAAATGCATTATCGGCATGAAGATTGCTTGATGTAGGCCACCGCTTTTTTTCTATCCTTCCGATACCATTTTTCTTTTTTTTTTTTTTTTTTTGCGAAACACTTTGCTAGTCGTGAGAAGCAGCAATTCCCTTCTGCGAATCAATTACGGTTCACGAGAAATTGTATTATAGCCTGGAACGTATCCAAATTATCTTCAATTATTCTCGGCTGTTTCCATTTCCATTCGTCTCTTACGTAAGTACTCGTTTGATGTACGTACATAGTGAGACAATAATCGTTAACACCTTTAATGTCTTCAGTATTATAGAATAAGACGCGAAAATATGTGGAAACCTGACTTTTAGATTCGCGAGACTCTATAAGGCTTCGAAAGTCTCTTGTTTCAGGCCGAATAAAAAATTGTAGATGAAGAATTACATTGCGAGGTCTGTTAAGGAAAATTTTAAATCGTATCGTTGTAATAGGATTATTTCAGCGAGGGAAATTACGTGTTGCGTGCGAAGCCACGAGCTTTCTTTCAGGCTAATATACATAATTGTCCTATCGAACTTTCCATCTAAACCGTTGCGCTCACACGTGGATTTTGCATTTCAATTTTCTTACTTACAGTCCAGTCCAGTGAGACCAAGTTAAATTTTTCAGCCCTCCGAGGTAGAATATGTTTTATAGAGAGACGTACAACGCCATGAAGGGGAGACAGATCAATAAATTGGGTTATCTTTAAATTACTGACAATCATTTCATCGACGCGGTTTCACCGACACCGAGTGGAAGGAGAGCTATAAAATTATTCAATGCCTTTGTTAGACGGAGGGTTTGTCCCGTTGACCGCGGCTACGTTCGGTGACTGATTGTCGCCTTGAGCCCAAGCTCATTGTCACAAATCTCAAACAAATACAATTGGGTACAATGACGGCAAATCGTTTAATTACAACTGTAGATTTTAATTACAATGTTATGGATTTTCCCGAGGTTTCAGAGGGAAGGCGCCGGTGTCCTCTTATCTCCGACAAATATAAATTTAAATATAAATATACGTACTTTCGAGAGACGCGTACAAACGTATTCGCAAAGACAGTGTATGATTGCTTGCAAATGACTCTATAATTCGTATAACTCCGTTAATTACCGTTAATAACTCGTGAAACTCGAATAATAACTGACTCGCTCGCGACTGCTTCCTCTTATTTATACTGGTTGGGCGAGAGTCGGAAAATTCGAATTCGTCTTTGATCGGGGGTTGCACATACGGCGACATTATTTTGCCCGGAGTTTATTTATCGTTACGTTTCGTGCGTTATGGAAGTGTCAATGTCCGTTTGGACTGTACGTTCGGAATAACTGTTAGTGTACACAATTATTCATCTAATATAGTAAATAAGTAAATAGTAATAAGTAAATAGCTTCATAATATGTAACCTAATTACTAATCTTACAATCCACTCTTACTGTTGCTAATACATCTAATAAGCCTAAAAATTTCTATTATTTTGTTAATTCATTGTTCAATCATTCATAATTTGGGAACCTTTTTTTCGCGAGGAGGGGAAAATGCATTACGCACAGCTGACAACCCGCGTCGCCGGGTTATGTAGGACTCGGCTGATGGCAGTGCCATACCCACTAAATACCCCTCCTCTTCCAATCCTTCTTCGAGCGTAGGGTTACGTCGCCACTGTCAAATAAACATTACTTCGGCGAAACCCCATTCAACGCGTCTACTCCTTATCTATCAAATGCCTCCATTTCCTCGGAGATAGTCAAACATCATCTTTCCCATCTTCTAGTAGCTCCGCCTTGGGCCCTTTCTTGTGTCTGTCTCGCCTTCATCACTGTCCCGTAGAAGCTCTGGAAGGGCCCCCAGATATTGTCGTCGACCGACACCAATGCGATTATATTATTCACTGTAAACATGTCGACAACAACATTCTCCAGAGTGGTACGTTGGACTGCCCATCTTGGACATCTCAGTAAGTCGTGCTCAGCAACATCTGGACACGCATCGCAATCCCAACATTTGTCAACGGTTTCCTTGTTAATCCTAACCCTATACGTGTTGAAGATACCATGTACAGTCAACAGCTGCATGGTATAGTGATCGATATTTCTCTTCCTCTTCCGGAAGGTGGCTGCATCCTCAATCAACCTATTTGTCTAATTGTTCGCGTTGTACCTGGTCTACTCACTTCTCCACTCGTCCACCGCCTCCTCTCCGTAAAGATGGAGCTGATTCAAGAGCACTTCTGGTTTGCCGAGGTCTGGCTGAGCTAGTTTCTTCCTAACCTCGTAAATTCTCCCTCGCCACCGCGCTCTGATATGAATGGGCATGGTCCCCGTCAACATGCACAACGCCGCATGCGAAACCGTCCTGTAGGCCGTAGAGGTACTTATCAAAGCCTTACTCTGTGTCCTGCAGAGTTTTCTTACTGTCTTGACCTTGCTAAGTGCATCCACTCAGACCGGGGAGGCATACAGCATGACTGACCCGATAGTACAACTTCCTACAGGCGTCAGAGGGGCCGTTCACATTCGGCAGGAGCCCTCTGATGGCGCCTACAATCGCGTCTGCTCTAGTACAAACTGCGTCGATGTGGTCACTGAATTTCCTTTCGGAGTCCGACACCACGCCTATGTATTCAACCCTTTCGCATGTGATAAGTACCTGTTCTGTCAAAGTTATGTTAAAATTCTTTGCTATTTGGAGATCCGAATCTTCACACCATTTTAGGATCGTCTTCATGTGGAGATTCAAGTTGACCACCACACTTTCCTTCTTCTTCAGACCCACCAAGATAGCAAGGTCATCCGCAAACGCAAAAGCTCTAAATTCACTCGATTGTCAAATCTGGTCAACAGACCATCGTAAACTAGGTTCCACAGAAGCAGGCTTACTACAGAGCCCTCTGGAACACCAGCAAAAATTTGTTTAACGATAAGACCACTCAGGTTGTCTGGAACTATGAATCAGTCCTTGAGGTAGTTTGCGAGAACCCTCGTCAGAATGTAAGGGTGGCTCCTGCGCTTCGCCTCTTTCAGGATTACCTCCCACCGCAGTGAATTGAACGCGTTTTTAACATCGATGCACATCGTGACGCAGACCATGCCCTTCATTCTGCAAGAATCAGCGAACTTGCAGACCTACGTGATGACATCGATGGTATTTTTCCCTTTGCGAAATCCAAATTGATTTCGGTGGAATGGGTCCATTCTCAGTTTCTTCTCGATAGCCAACTTGACTGTGTATTCCCACACTTTGTTCATCGCCGGTAGGATACTTCTTAGCCAATACGACGAGACCAACATGGGATCCTTACCCGGTTTATTGAGCAAGATCAACCTGGCCATTTTCCAATTCGCTGGAACTTTTTCCATCACGTAAATAGAGTTCACCGTATCGAGCAGATCGTGCGCCCGATGCCCGAAAATCCACTGAATGACCGTTCCCGGCACCTCGTCGATCACAACGGCTTTGTTTCCATTCAGCCGACCAACCGCTACCTGAGCTGGTCCATTTGGGCCACACCAACTCCGGGGGTTCCTCCGCCATTTTCCTCTATTACGTCCTCATTAGCAACGTCCGTGTCCTCGATTAGGAAGAGTTTGGCGATAATATTCTCAGCTTGCTGAGCTTGGCAATGGCTCTTTTATATGGAAGGCACCATGGATCACGGTCGAGGGTAGCTGTGAACTCCTTCCAGGCCAGCTTCTTGCTCGAATAGATAGCTGACCTGAGCTCTTTCCTATTCTTCCTGTAATCGGCATCAAGCTGAACAGCGTGCTCCTTATTTTGTCGCCTCGATCTCTGTGTTAATCTCCTCTTCCTAAGCCCCCCCCCCCCGAAGCCACGCTATCTCGTCGTTCCACCAATAATTTGGGTTTCTTTTCCCTTAGGGGGAAATACTTTATTGAGTGGTAATAGGTAATCCTCTTGTTTTATCGTCTCCCTGGGCTGATCCTTCAATAATTTATTTTTCTTGTCGTCGAAACTACTTAAAAACTTCTCGGGCATAACGCCCTTCGTCGAATATTTAAAACATTTCTTCCTTCTATAATTGGCGCCTCCTCTGAACTCGTGCAAAACGTATCTGTGATCCGAAGCACTGCATTCTCCAAGGATCCCAGAACGCTTATGCTTCTCGAGGAGCTTACTGCTCGCGTTCATTATATCCAGGAAACTCCTCTTCGAGCCTCTCTGAAATGTAAAGCCATCCAGGATCCCAATAGGAGCCTCCGTCAGCGTTTTTTCCCTTCTGTCGTTCTTAGGGCAACCCCATACTATGGATTTCACATTGAAATCACCAACCATGTTCACTTCATTGCACCTCCTCGCAGTTGTCCCGATGGATATGTCGAGCCTCTCAGTGTACTGATCATAGTTAAGTACTGATCATAGGGCGAGCAGTAACCGCTCACGCAGTACACTTCCCCTATCTTGATCCCGACAAACCCCTCTTCTTCAGCGTATTTTCGCTAGGGTGAAGGCCATTAAATCTGGTTGCCAAGATAGATGCATCCCCCTTGTTCTAAAAGGGGAGCTGTCTATTTGGTTCAGATATGATGACTACATCGACGCGCCCTTCCCAGGCCAGCTGCTGCATCAGGTCCTGGGCAGGCCTACTCCTATTTAAATTTATCTGAACCACCTTCAGGGTGCTCTCCCTCTAGTTGCCTCTTTCCGTATTATCCTGCTGAGCGTAGAGCAGGCTAGAGACGCCATGACATGATTAGTCCGTAACTCGTACCCCCTACTGCACAGTGTGCACTTCAGATCGTTTTCTCAATTTGATATTGTGTGCCCTTTTTTACGCGAGAAGGGGAAAATGCTATTACGCATAACCAGTGACCTCATTGCCAGAACATCATTGCCTTCGGTTTTGAACTGAACCGGTCGTGACATCGGATTCGTTCCTTCTCCTCTCGCTGCATATCTCCGCGTACGAAGTATCACGTCTCTTTGTCCTTTTTATGTCGTCCCCCTTTCTGTCCTCTGTTGGTGACACAATTTTCCTCTTACTACTGTATTCCACTAGTACTCACTTTCCCTACTTCGACTTGGGCCGAAGCGGGAGGGGAGTTATGTTGAAGCGTTTACCTCGGCGGGCACATCCACCCGCCTCCTGCCTCTACGACCCTTCTTACTCAATATTACGTTTAATTTATCCCAAACACAATTTATCCCATTTTCATATCGGCCGATGCTGCTATTTCCCCAATCTTTGAGTCCTTGTTGGTATACCTCTTAAGCTTATCCGCCGCATGTCTCATTTCATCGATGGCATCTGTCATAAAATTCCTTAACTCGTCCCACTCGTCGAGACTAACTAGCACATAGTTTGCTTTTTCAGGCTCGATTCTTGATGTAATAATATTTTTATTTTTCATTGCCACTCTAGAGAGTGGTTACCTCGGTTGTTTGGCTTTAAACATCATCGGCGTATTATAGCTGCTGCTCTCCGAGGCGGAAGCCTCCCCCTCGGACACGTTAGCAGTCTCCTCGACCGTCTCATTGGTCGATTTCGCCGCCATACTCGACCAAGATACGAGGGACCTTTCCTCACTTCCGATGGCTTCTTTCGCGACAGGAGTTAAGAATTCCCCCTTGTCTGTAATAACAGAGACTATTCTCGACGGCGCCCGTCCACTGCTAGTCTTTAGGCTGCCCGAGCCCTTTTTCTCTACCGCCTCTCGTATGCCGTTGGTAAACTCCAGCAACTTCGCACTCTTCTTGGGGGGAGGGGGGGAGACCCTTCACCGCTTTATAACTCTTTCTGCTGCTCCTCTGGTTTCCTGCTCCAATTCTGCACCTCGTTGCACCATTACTATGGTCCCCGGTCGTATTACCCGATCGAGAGGGCGCCCCGGATCCCACCCTCCTCTCGTCGTTTGCCCACTCGCTAGATAACCGCCGAGTAGAGCTTGGAACGTCACTCGAGTCAGCCACGGGGCCTGGGGTCACCGAAACCCCCTGCGCCGTTACTTTTTTTCCGATAATATACTTCTCCATATTTATTAAAGGTAAAGAATAGTCCAAGGTCATAGCCAGTCGTCGTATATCTAACCATAACGCCACCCAAAACGCAAGACAATCATAGTCCCAATGCAAGCCAACGTCGTCATAATAAATCAAAACCCTAATATGTGGTTATACATAAAGTTGATTTACTACATCATACATATGTCGGGTTAAGATCGGAATTTTGGGCGCGTGACAACTCTTCGCGTGGACTAGCCATCGTTTCACAAAGCCGAGATTATATGTACACGTATATACAAGACTGTTACAAAACTTAACAAATAATAAGTCTAATGAATAATAAGCTTAACGAATAGTAAGATTAATGAATAATATGATTTACGAATAATGAATTTAATGAACACTATTAACAATGTTTTTGTTGGGTTCAAACGAATCCACGGCCAACGAGTTAACTCTTTACTAAGCGTAAAAAAATAATCTTAGGCGAAAATACGATTGACGAAAATGCTCGACGTGTCACTCTCCAAGGCAATCGCACGAATGCCTGCCTCGTGGAGATTTTTCTCGCTGTACGATTGCCTTTTGTTTTTGTATACTCGTTTGGAAGCATCGAGAAGGTTCCAAACGCTCGTTGCTAGGAAACTTCTGCCTGGAATTTGATACGCACTTGTTGAAAGCATCGAGAAAGTTCCAACCGCCGTTGCTAGGCAGTTTCTGCCTGGAGTTTGTTTATTGATACAATGTATGTTCCATTGTATCGGCACCTCCGAGGCAACCTCACACGTGGCTAGGCCCGCTCTCGAGGCGGCACGCCGCCACAATCACACTTCTCGGAAAACCCATACAACCACTCCAGACCTCCGTTAGGCAAAACGTTTATCTCGTGACCGTGGCTACGTTCGGCGACCAATTGTCACCTCGAACCCAATCTCGCTATCACAAATTTTAAACAATTACAGCTATGATAAAATCTAGACTAAAGTACTAGAGGATGTTCCCAAATTTTCCAAGGAAAGGCTTCGGCTTTCCTTTCATCTCCGACACATATAATCCATTATTTTTTTTACCTTATGGCACTTACCTTATTTTTAGATACTTTACCTTATGGTATGGTAATTATTTTTACCTTATGGATTATAATCAAATTTCAAATGTCTTAAACTATTGATTATCGCAGAGCACTATGTTTTATACAATTTTTTTAAGTATTATATATTATTATATTGTTTAATATATTATTTTGTTATTTATTGTTGAAAATGACAATGTGAGTTCGTTCTCGCCATCCATATGCAAATGCGTTACTTATAAGAAATAGTAACTAGAAGATAGTCTTAGTTACAATCGATAGATTTAATCGATAGGCTCAAGATGCCTTTTTGTTTTTATCCCTAGTTTTTGTAAGAGCGTGCAATGAAGGTTTTTTGGCTCAGAACGGTGTGATAGATTTATTCATTCAATAAAATAATTACCATTGTGATCCTACCTCTGAGTATAGAAATAGCAACAGGTTACGGGCCCAGGTGCAATAATTAGTTATTATTTTATTGAAAATGTTATTAATAGTAATAATTTTGAGGAGCGCGGAAGATAACCTAAAAACAAAAGAAATGGGTGCGTGATCGATGATTCAGTGTTGAATATCATAAGGGCGCTTTATCGAGTATACAATAATTGCTTGCGTGATAATACAGTTGTCAAAAGAAAAAAAAAAAAGAAACAAATGTCGAGCGGGGCGAGTTTAAGTATTAAAAAGCTAAACAAAGTAAATTACGACACATGGAAATTACAAATAGAGGCAATACTCATTAAAGATGACTTGTGGAAATATGCAAATGGTTCAATAATTAAACCTGAAGCAGTGGATGAAGCCTCTTTATGGAATAAAAGGGGTGGTAAAGTCAGAGCCAATGTTATTCTTACCATAAGTTCGAGTGAGCTATGTCATGTGAAGCAAGAAAAGCTACGCTCCTAAAGCAATTATTATTCACGAAAATGTCCGGTAGTGAAAATATGTACGATCACTTAAATAATTATTTCAGTCACGTGGATAAATTAAAAGAAATGGATATTCCAGTCGCTGATAATTTATTGTCAATCCTATTATTATATAGCGTCCCGAACACATACGTAAATTTTAGATGTGCAATCGAATCGCGGGACCAATTACCTACTCCAGATGCGCTTAAGATAAAATTATTAGAAGAAGCTGATTCTCGTCATAATTCAAATGCTGTAAAAGATTACCAAGAAGCTCTGCAAGTGGAAGATTCAAATAAACACAAAAGCTATGATAAAAATAGAAATTCTTAAAATAAAAATGGATTTATTAAAGCTAACAAAGTAAAACACATCGAATGTTTTTATTGTCACAAACGTAAACATAAGGCAAATCAGTGTTTGAAGAAGAAAAACGATGATCATAAAGCTCAACTAGTACAAGTTCCTGAAATACCCAAAATTGAACAATGCTTGCGTGCTTCCAATATTCAGGATGAAGATAATCAGCATAAAATAGTATTGTTACTGATATTTCATTGAATATAAACATGGAACCACCGATGGAATAGTGCATTGACAGCGGTGCTACGTCACATATGTGCTGTGACATAAACTGTTTTGAATCCATAGAGCCAGTCAGAAATCAGAAAGTAAAATTAGAGAATGACATATTAACTGAAGTCAAAGGTAAGGGTACTGAAATATTATTTAGTTGTATAAGAAACAAACTTGAGAAATTTAGATTGGAAAACGCTTTATACGTGCCAGAATTAAAAGCAAATTTGATCTCAGTATCAAAAGTTACAGCAAATGGAAAAAGGATTGTATTTACAAATAGAAGGGCTACAATATTTGGAAAGAATGATGAAGTCGTTATTACTGCTATTCGTAAAAGGGATTTATATGTCGGAGACGAAAGGAAAACCGGAGCCTTCCCTTTGCAATTTTGGGAAAGTCTTCTAATGCTTTAGCCTAGATTTTATCATAGCTGTAATTAAGCAATTGTTGTCATTCAATCTGATTGTAATTGCTCGATATTTGTGATAGCGAAAGTGGATTCGAGGTGACAACTGGTCGCCGAATGTAGCCACGGTCACGGGATGAACTTTTTGCTTGACGAAGGTATGGATCGGTTGTATAGTTCTTCCTAGAAATCACATAGAATTCTACTTTGGAGATGTCGATATAATGGGACACACGTTGTATTAGGAATCAAACTCCAGACAGAAACTGCCTAGCAACGGCGTTTGGAACCTTCTCGACGCTTCCAGCGAGCATATAACAAACAAATGCAGTCGTACAGCGAGAAAGATTTTCATCAGATCATCATTCGTGTGATCGCCTTGGAAAGTGATACATCGAGCAGTTTACCGAGCGACTCAGCAATCGTATTTTTTTGTGTCTAAAATTATTCTACGCATAGTAAAGAGTTATCTCGTTGACCGTGGATTCGTTTGAACCCAAGAACATTGTTAATAGCGTTTATTAAACTCATTATTCGTTAAACTTATTATTCGTAAAACCTATTATTCGTTAATCTCATTATTCGTTAAACTTATTATTCGTAAAACATATTATCCGTTAATCTTATTATTCGTTAAACTTATTATTCGTTAAACTTGTTATTCGTTAAACTTATTATTCGTTAATCTAATCATTAGTTAATCTAATCGTTTGTTAATCTTATTATTCATTAAACTCAACATTCATAATATTTTGTAAAATCTTGTATATACGCGTAAATATAATCTCTGTTTTGTAAAACGATGGCTAATTCAAACGAAGAATCGTTACGCGCCTTAAATTCTAATGTTAATCCGACATATATATTGTAGATACAAAATCCGAATATATTGATATGGTATATGAAAACAGAAATACACTTATGGATTGGCGCTATCCATATGGACACTTAAATGAATCTGATCTTCGGAGATTAATAAATAAAAATATGGTAAATGGTCTACCTAATATAAGATTGAGTAAAATGAATACTTGCGATATATGTTTGAAAGGCAAACAGGCAACAACCCCAGTGCCAAAAAGATCTGAATTAAAGATGTTGGAAAAATTAGAACTGATACATTCTGATGTATGTGGCCCTATAAGACAAACATCTTTGGGTGGAGCTGTTAAGGAAATTCGAGGATTTGGAAATACAAATAATTGACTATATTTCACACACAACAGCTATACATCTATATTACACTCTGAAGAACGTCTTGCACGCACGCTTGTCGCCAACCGACTATACAGAATCTTCTAACGGCAGTCTTTTGTCTCAACTAAGACCTGGACGCCCTCTGACCCTTACACACACACTCTCATGTACAGTGTAAATGTATCACTTCCCTAACAGAAGCAAAGTATTTTGCCACCTTTATCGATGACACGTCAAGGTTTGTATATGTGTATATCCTTAAGACAAAAGATGAAGTTGAAAGTTCATTTTGGAGATTTAGAGCTTTAGTTGAAAGGCAAACGGGTAACAAGGTAAAAACCCTCTGTAAATTCGACCAATTGCGGGGAGACGTAATCGCGAGGAGAGACGTCAACGGGAGTCGTAAATTCCCGTTACGATTATACCAATCGCTCACTTAGATTACACTGATGAGCATAGATAGATAGATAACAACTTGTCGCACGAAGATGCGATAGATATGTACGCTAGAGCAGAGCTCTTATAATGGAAGTTAATGTATTAATAGACGTAGCACTATAATATATTTAGGAGAGGAGATGTATGTTCGACAACACCGAGAACCGACAAAAGGTTTGCGTGAAGTATGCGACTCTCGCGCTATGTGTAGACTGCCGCGTTAGGCGTTAGTTTTAGACTGACTGTCGCTCTTTTTCTAATACGGACGAAAAGTTCGGTGTGGGTGGCCCCTGTGCCTAAAGAACGCGGATTCGTTGTTCCCACTTTCGTTAGGAAAAGTGAGGGTAACGAACCACGGTGTTGATTGGTCATGACCTGCACTACTGCTCGAAGGGATGAGTAGGAAGTCTCCTACCGTCGTGGTGGATAGATGACCGTATTCGTGAAGAAAACCCAGCTTGTTTTATTAGAGGGCTATTCGGATTTTCCTAATGGGCGCATACCCGCTTTCTCCGTGTTTTAAGTGCGCCTAATAAACCCAAGGACCTCTCTAAAAACCGACTGTGTTTCGAGAATATTTTTAAGCTTTAGAAATTCTTCAAGACAAACGGATTGAAGACACACGGCGAAACAATACAGGGAAGTGAAAGTTATGGTGGGTCCTTAGGTTTATTGAGGGTCGAAGTGACGTTACGCAGGCCGGTTGTTGTCCGGTCGCGCGGGCTGGCGTGCAGATGTTTTAGGCGGCGTAACACCCTCAGAACTGATAATGGTTTGGAATATTTGGGATAGTATTTCACAAATGAATTGGAAAATTGTGGTATTTGCAGGAAATTTACAACTGCCCACACACCTCAGCAAAATGGAGTAGC
Organism: Bombus bifarius; assembly: GCF_011952205.1. Lineage (NCBI taxonomy): Eukaryota > Metazoa > Arthropoda > Insecta > Hymenoptera > Apidae > Bombus > Bombus bifarius. Next base: position 31,992 of record NW_022885039.1, on the reverse strand, counting down.
TGAGCGAATGAATAGAACACTCGTGGAGATGGCACGATGCATGTTGATCCAGTCAAAGTTACCTATCCAATTTTGGGCAGAAGCTATTAATACGGCATCATACATTAGGAATAGGTGCCCAACAGGTCATGGTAAAACACTATATGAAATTTGGCACAAAAGGAAACGAAATGTGAATCACCTTAAAATTTTTGGTACCGAAGCCTATGTATTAAATAAATGGCCCGATAAAAGTAAATTTGAAGCAAGATATTTCGATGAATCAAAAGCGTTTCGACTATGGGATCCAAGTAAAAGAAAAATCTTAATAAGTAGAGATGTTTCTTTCTTAAGAAATATTGAGTACCACAATGATAAAATTAAAAATAAACTTGAACAATTTAAATATGAACTGATAAGTCAAGAACTTGACGAAGAAATCACAGAAGAGATTCATGAGGAAGAACATGATGATGGTGAAAACATAAATCAAAATGAAAATTATGTTCAAGATAGATCTGTGGTCAAGAGGGGAGGGGGGAAGGAAGGACACACATAATGCAAACAGGAAATGTCGGTAGACCAAGGAAAATTTATAAGACTGTCCCAATTGATCAAGAAACGGTACAATTAGTCAATGATGATTCGACTGAGTCAATAGATGAATTATTATCTGGACCTCATGCAGAAAAATGGAAAGAAGCCATGAAAGAGGAACATGACGTGTATTTTCGATCAATCACAGGGAGACGCAATCGCGAGGAAACACGTCAACGGGAGTCGTAAATTCCCGTTACTATTATAATAATCGACGCCGCGAATAGATCGATTCCCTGATTTCCGTTGAGATAATAGGGGTGGTTGAGGTGGTATAATGCTGCGATTAACAGGGTTATAAAATTTATATTTCCAACACTTAATACACTCAAGAGTTACACCGTTTCGTATGATATAAGTCGTAGACGATGATTTGGCGTATCAAGATGCGATATACATGCACAATATTCTTTGGGAATAGAGCAAGGCCCTTACAGTTGAGTTTCTTGTTGTAGTTGAAGTAGCAATAGAGGAGACGTAGAGTTGACACTGCTGATGTCGTAGAAGAAGTATAGAGATGTAGTGACTGCTTTGTAGTCTAGGGGATCAGTGACGTTCGTTCTTTTGTGATTACGGAGGAAAGCTCGGAGTGGATGTGTCTTTTGAACTAAGAACGTGGATTCGTTGTTCACACTTTCGTTAGAACAGTGAGGGTAACGATCCGTGATGCCCATTGGTTATAGCCAATATTAATAAGTGAAGATTGGAGGAGGAAGCCTCCTACCGACGTGACTCGGGGGTGACCTTGTGCATAGGAAAAACCTGCTTTTCCGTTAAACACCCATTCGCTTTCTCCGTAATCTGTAAGAACGTGCAATAAACCTAAAGACAGTTTTAAATACCAGGTATAAACCGAAAATACTTGCAGGATTAAAGGTTCCTGCAAGCTAGTAAGATTCGGTTTATGGTGGGGCCTTAGGTTTATTGAGGGTCTGTCGAAAGAGGATTGGGCCTTGACGGTCAGACAGTGAAGGACGTCGCACGGACCATTTCACGCGACGTAACATGACGCCTTGATCAAAAATAACGTTTCGGAATTAGTAAAATGTCCAGTAAATAGATCTGCAATTGCATCAAAATGGGTTTTAATGACCAAATACAATGAAAATGGAAAAGTTGAACGCAGAAAAGCTAGGTTAGTAGCGAGAGGTTTTGCTAAAAAACCAAGTATTAAATACAATGAAACCTTCGCTACTGTGGCACGATTAACTTCCATTAGAGTTATAATGGCCTTAGCTGCTATATTAAAATTGGATTTATATCAATTGGATATAACCATGGCATATACCTATAGTGATCTGAATGAAAATATTTAGATGCATCAAGCCAAATATTTTGAAGTACCGCGCAAGGAAGATTATATATACCATCTAAAGAAATCTTTATATGGATTGAAGCAATCCGGTAAACAATGGTTTGATAAATTAAATGGCTGCTTGAAAGAACTTCCCCTTAATCAAGTTGAAGAAGATCCTTGTGTTTATTCAATAAGAGATGGAGATAAAATCCTCACACTGGCAGTTTATGTGGATGACTTAATAATAGCCACTAATAGATATATGTTGTTTACTTACTTAACAGAAAATTTAATGGAAAAGTTCGAAATAAGAGATCTTGGAAAATTGAATTTTTGTTTGGGCCATTTATCAAAATGAAGAGATCAAAGAGGTAAAAATAAGTCAAGAGGAAATATATTACAGATATGGTGAGGAAATTCGGTCTTGAAGATGCTAAAATCGCAACTACCCCATTGGAAGCAAAAATAAATTTAAGCAAAGATGACGATTCACCTGAAATTGATTCGAACATCTATCAGCCATTGATCGAATCATTAATGTATGTCGTCATAGCTACCTGACCCGATATAATGTATGCTGTGAGCGTACTAAGTTGTTTTAATAACAACCCAAAGGAAAGTCATTGGTTATCCGCCAAAAGGGTCTGACGTTACCTTAAGGGAACGTCTAACATTGGTCCGTGTTTCAGGGATATTGGTGATGATATAACAGGATATGTCGAATCCGACTGGGGGGGGGGTGATATTGATGATAAAAAATCCAGGACTGGCTTCATATTCAAACTATCGAATGGTGCTATATCATGGGAATCTAGAAAGCGAAAAGGTGTGGCAATTTCCAGCACCGAAGCAGAATGCATGACGCTAACAGAAGCCACTCCAGAAGCCGTATACTTGCGACGATTTCTAAGCAAGTTTGATATGATCGCTGAAGAAAGAGCAATCGAAATATATTGTGACAACCAGAATGCAGCCAAGTGAATTCAAAATCCAGTGTTCCACGGTCACACGAAACATATAGACATTTGCTATCATTATATTCGTGAAATTTTCCAAAAAGGAATCATTGGCATTCGCTATATGCCCACAAATGAGATGCCAGCCGATTTACTAACGAAAAGCTTGAGCAAGCCAAGTCATAGTGTTCACCTAGAGACCATTGGTTTGACGAGCATTCGAATTCCGTTGAGAGGGGGTGTTGTAAACGACAACGTGAATTCGTGCTCGCCATCCATATGCAAATGCGTTAGTTATAAGAAATAGTAACAGAAGATAGTCCTAGTTACAATCGATAGATTTAATCGATAGGCTTAAGATGCCTTTTTGTTTTTACCCCTCGTTTTTGTAAGAGCATGCAATAAAGGTCTTTCTTTTTGGCTCAGAAGGTGTGATAGATTTATCCATTCAATAAAATAATAATTATTATGATCCTACCTCTGAGTATAGAAATAACAACATTTATTTTATTGTTCATTATTTTTATCGTTATGCGTGCGTATCAAATAAATTACGTTTCATAGTATTTAGCAACTTTATTCTCTAAACATTTTTTTTTTAATTCGCATTTTCCAAAATGTACCAGATTTACAACTGAGTTCGGCTCTATGTTCAATACATTCACTGGCAGTTTACTTCTCCACTTCGAGTCGCCACTCTCATATGTCACTAGTTCATAGTTTTACCAGTACGCCGCCGACAAGGTGGCGGCAACCGGGAACCAAACTCGTGTCACGTAAAATAAGAAAAGGAAATCTCAGATGAAAAGAAAAATAAAATATAAAAAAATAAAAAGAGAATTTATTTTTGAACACGTGGTTTATACTAATTACGATTTGGTTCTGAACTCCAGCCGTGACTTTCCAAGATTGAAGCTCTTACAATTTGCTCATTAAGCACTTCGGCGATATAAATTGTCGCCGAGTGCCGCCACATCTTTATCTCCATCATCAGTCCATCGGGGTTTGTCTGATCGCGCCAACGAAGGTTTTTGAAAAATTTGCGAGGAAGTGTATTTGCTACAAAATATTGGGATCGCTATGAACCGATTTTCTGCAGGTAATGGTACAAAAGTTATTTCGTTAATCTTAAATATAGCAATTTTACAATATTTGATAGTGTTCAAAAAGCTAATGATTTTAGAGGAGCAATCATGTTGTAGTTTTCGATCGTGAATTGGCTGGGTTTGTTTACAAAGCGTAATTCCTATCCCGTGAATTTAAGGCAACTAAGAGTATTATTACTAGTATTATTTTAGAGTATTATTATTAGTATTATTATTAGCAGTATCCTGAAAAAAGTACGTTTTCAATCGGTCACCATCTATCTTTTTCTTAACATTGTCAATAGAAATAAAGTAATAAGAAGTTTTCACATCGTTGATTCTGTAGGGTTCTAACCATTCAATATCCAACTTATCTCTTTTATGGCCGTTGTGAATTAAAACAAAGTCTCCTTTCCTAAACACGGCCTGAGTTTTAACAATCTTTCTCTCTTAGTCTCGCTTGTATCGTTGCTTATTCTGAATGAGCGTTTTGCGAGCTGTTTCCCAATATTTATTCAACTATTTCTGCCAAAGTGAGTACATACCATAGGTAAGTGTGGGGAATTTGGATATTGCGGAAGGTAAGTTAGCTTTTCGCCCAAAGGTCAATTCAAAGGGAGAGAATCCTGTTCCTTCATGTTTCGCGGTGTTGTACCCTAAACAAATGAAATTAAGTACTTCATCCCATTCTTTGTCATTGTCGTGTAATGCAGTACGAATTAAATCTTTAACTGAGGCATGCGTTCTTTCGAGGGATCCGTTACTTTGTGGGTGAAATGAAGTTGTTTTGATGTGTTTGATTTTAAAAGCTTCTTCAAATTTCGTCATTAAATCGCTAACAAAATTTTGTCCCTGGTCTGTTAGGATCGTCTTTGATGCCGAAAATACGTAAATATAGTGTTCAGTGAGCGCGTTAATTATGGATTCATTTCGCTGCGTTTTAAGGGGGACTAATATCAGATATTTCGTAAGTTCATCGTGAATTGAAAGTATGTATTGGTTTCCGCGTTTGGTTTTCATCGCGTTTGGTTTGGTCATCATCGGTCCTATGATGTCCATAGCGATTTTGTCGTTAGGGTTAAGTGGCGTGTCTGAGACTTGTGGGGATTCTTTGGGTCTGATACGTGGTAGTTTCTCCTTTTGACATATGTCGCATGTTTTCACAAAGTTTTCTACTCTTTCTAAAAGTCCGGAAATTTTGAATTTATCCTTGACCCGTTGATACGTTTTCTGCATCCCTAAATGTCCTACGGTGTCGTTGTGGTTTTCATTTATTGCTTGTATTATTTCGTTTTCGTCTAGTTTTAAGATGGGATTAGGTGCATAAGTAATTTTCTTGTACGTGTCGTTAAAATATATTAGCATGAGTTTAATCTGTGTTTTCTCTAATTCAGTGAAATCGTTATTTCCTTTGCCGACTTTTGTTGTATCTTTAAGAATTTTGTAAAGTCCTCTGATCCAAAGTGTCTCGTCGTATTCTCCTAAATCGTTTCGAGATAATTGGTAAAATGTTGGCAACCGGACAAATATGAATTCGTAAAACCCAAACTAGAATACTTAGGCCATGTAGGTAGTTTCATCCGAAGGAGTTAAACCAAACCCCAAGAAATTAGACGCTGTAAAAAACTTTCGATTACCCCGCAATGCCACGGACATGAAATTGTTACGTTTTATTTGGATCGTTTTGGTTGTGTTGCCGTTAATTTTTGAATTCAGGTTAAATTGTAGTATTGTCTGTTATTTAATGCGATTTGAAATTAAACTCCACGTTTCGGCTAACCTGCTACGCGCAGGAGTACTGGCACGGGAGAGGATTAAGGTTGATGAAAATAAATGTCCGCTTAATCCTATTATATTATTAGACAAATATTCTTCACAAAAGAAATGTTTATTCGTATTCTAATTGGATATTGACAGAATTGTCGTTGAAATTTCGAATACTCGGAGTTACAATCGTTCGCAATACGTTTTCACTCTTATTAATTACAAGATTTTAATTTGGATAGATTTTCGATAGTTTACAAATTGACAAATACAAACACGTCGATTAACAAGACTAACAAGGGCTGGGAACTAATGAAACAAAGAACTAAAAGTTAAAGAACTAAAGGAATAAAGAACTTAAGAACTGGGAGCAAAAACTAAGTGCTAAAGGAACTAAAAGCTGAAAAGCTAAGGAACTAAAGAATTGAAAGGCAAAGGAACTGAGAAATTAAGAGCTAAAGGAATTGAGAATTAATCACTATGAACAAGAAATTACTTGCCAAGAAATGGGGAACTGATCGCCAAGAACCAAGGAATTAATCACCAAGAACTAAGGAACTAATCACACAAAACTGAGTGTAAATTTCGACCAATCGCGGGGAGACGTAATCGCAAGGAGAGACGTCAACGGGGGTCGTAAATCCCCGTTACGATTATAACAATCGACACCACGAATTGATCGATCCCCTGATTTCCGTTGAGATAATAAGGGGTGATTGAGTTTGTATAACCCTGGGATTCACAGAGTTATAAATTATATATGTCCAACACTTAGACTACACTGATGCCGAAATAAATAGCTAACAACTTGTCGCACGACGATGCGATAGATATGTGCGCTAGAGCAGGGCTCTTATACTGGAAATTAGTGTATTTATGGACTTAGCACTATGATGTATTTCGGAGAGCAGATGTATGTTCGACCACACCGATAACCGACAAAGATTTGCGGGAAGTATGCGAATCTCGCGCTATGTGTAGACTGCCGCGTTAGGCGTTAGTTTTTAGACTGACTGTCGCTCCTTTTTTCATACGGAAGAAGAGTTCGGTGTGGGTGTGCCCCTGTGCCTAAAGAACGCGGATTCGTTGTTCCCAATTTCGTTAGGAAAAGTGAGGGTAACGAACCGAGGTGTCGATTGGTCATGACCTGCATTACTGCTCGAAGGGATGAGTAGGGAGTCTCCTACCATCGTGGTGGATAGATGACTGTGTGCGTGAGAAAAATCTAGCTTGTTTTATTACAGGGCTATTCAGATTTTCCTCATGGGTGCATACCCGCTTTCTCCGTGTTTTAAGTGCGACTAATAAACCCAAGGACCTCTCTAAAAAACCAGATGTGCGTCGAACATACTTTTAGGCTTAAGACATTCTTCAGGACAAACGGATTGACGACACATGGCGAAACAATACAGGAAAGTGAAAGTTATGGTGGGCCCTTAGGTTTATTGAGGGTCGAAGTGACGTTACGCAGGTCGGTTGTTGTCCGGTCGCGCGGGCTGGCGTCCAGATGTTTTAGGCGGCGTAACATCCTCCCCCCGTTGAGAGGGCACCGATCAAATTCTGGCTGTGGAGTCAGGTGTGTCGTTGGTGACCTCCTTCGTTCCGTGTGGACGTTCGGCCTCGTCTGGATCTGGGTGGATGGGTAAGGGGACCAGTCTTTTGACACCGCGGTCCAGGATGCTTGTTGCCGTCTGCACGGTAGCGGTCCGGATGATGCCGTCGGCTCCTGGATGGACCTTGATTACGCGGCCCAAAGGCCACTGCATAGAGGGCACGTTATCCTCCCTGAGGATTACTACGGTGCCTTCACGAATGTTGTGTTTGCCCTTGTCCCATCTGTTGCGGCGGGTTAGCTCATTTAGGTATTCTCGATACCATCTGCTCCAGAAGTGCTGCTTAATCTGGTGAATGCGCTGCCAACTGGATAGCCGGCCTGATGGAACTGTCCTGAAATCACGCTCCCGTAAACTGGTTAGTGTGTCACCGATCAGGAAATGTCCGGGAGTGAGGACAGGAGGATCTTTCGGATCGGATGAGATGGGAGTCAGTGGGCGTGAATTGAGAATGGCCTCAATTTCTATCACGAGGGTGTTGAGGTGCTCAAAGGTCAGGAGTTCCGTGCCGACCACGCGGATGAGATGGCGTTTGAACGCTTTGACCGCGGCTTCCCATAGGCCGCCAAAATGTGGTGAATTCGGAGGATTAAAACGCCATTGTATTTGTCGGTCGGCGAGAAAATTCTGTACCCTATCCTGGTGGTCGTCGGACTGCAATAGCGTCCGGAGTTCTTGCAGCTCCCGGTTAGCTCCAACGAAATTGGTGCCGTTGTCGGTGAGGATCGTTGCGCAGTATCCTCGCCGCGAGATGAAACGGCGCAGCGCGGCCAAGAAGGCGTCGGTGGTTAGGTCGCTGACTAACTCTATGTGGTCCGCCTTTGTCGCCAGACAGACGAATATGGCGGCGTACGTCTTGATTTTATGTCGGTTGCGGTCCCTCCTCTCCTTGATGTAGAATGGGCCGCAGTAGTCGATTCCGACGTTTGTGAACGGCCGCGATTCGGTAATACGCGCCTCTGGCAAATCACCCATCAAGTATTCCACTGGTGGAGGGTTGGCTCTGCAGCAGCGGACGCACCTTCTGAGAGTGCGCCATACCTGGCTACGGCCGTCGATTGGCCAATAGCGCAGTCTCACCGCGTATAGTGTAGCTTGTGTCCCCGTGTGATGATTGTTCCGGTGCTCTTGCTCTATAATTAGCTCTGTCACCGGGGACTTTGGTAGGATGATCGGGTGTTTTTGGCTGAAGGGTATGGCGGAGTTGGCTAGTCGTCCTCCTACCCGGAGTAGCCCATCTTCGTCGAGGAAGGGGTTTAATGGCTGTAGTTTCAACGTCCTCGCTTCGATTTTTCTGGAGGATCCGAATTTCAGGCGCGAAATGACTGGATTGGACGATTTTTATGAGTCGGTTGTGCGCTGCAGTCAGTTCGTCTGTGGTGAGATGGGCAGATCGGTGTTGCTTATGTCTCCATCTAAGACACCGGGCGACGATTCTTATTAGTCTTGGCCAAGACGAATAACGATGGAGGAGTGTGTTATCGTTAATAGTCGTCTTCAGACAGATCGTCTTCTTTTGCTCCGGGAGGTCGACTACCGGTGTCGGATTCCAGACTGGCCAATAGTTTTCGCTTTGCAGGAGCCACCTTGGCCCGTTTTTCCAAATGGACGGACATAGGAATTCCTTGGGCGTCTGGCCTCGGGAGATGAGATCCGCTGGATTATCGTCGGTAGGCACATGACGCCAGTCGGAGATATTGGTCTTGGTCTGTATCTCAGCGACTCGATTCGCCACAAATGTCTTCAAGGTATGCGGCGAAGACCTGATCCAATGGAGCACGATGGTGGAGTCAGTCCAGTATACTATCCTCGATATCTTGGTCGTCAGGGCCTGTCGGATTGACGAAATCAAGGACGTCAGAAGAAGTGCCCCGCTTAATTCGAGACGTGGTATGGAGAGCGATTTGAGCGGCGCTACCTTCGACCGCGCCGTGAGGAGTCGATTCCAAATATTGTTCTTTCGGTCCGTCGTCCGCACGTAGACGCACGCCCCATATGCCCTTTCGCTAGCGTCACAGAATCCGTGTAGCTCAACTTTCGTTGCGGATTCTATGATGGTCTTCCGAGGGAACCTTGCCGCATTTAACAACGGCAATTGGGTGTGGTATTTGATCCATTCGGTGTGTACGTCTGTCGGAAGGGATTCGTCCCAATCTACCTTCAATGTCCAGACCTTTTGCATAATCATTTTTGCTCGAACGATTACCGGCGAGAGCAATCCTAGTGGATCATAGATTTGTGCGATGACGGAGCTGATTGATCGCTTTGTGACTCGGGAGGTGTCACTGTTCGTCTTGACTGAATATAGTATGGCATCGTCGGCTGAATCCCAAAAGACGCCGAGTGTTTTTAACGTAGATGACTCACCGAGATGTAATTTCTGGTTGGTGTCTTCCTCAGGTAGCCCTCGTAGCAGATCCCGATCGTTTGATGCCCATTTGCGGATATTCAGACCGGCTAGCTTAAGTAAGTTCGTGAGATCATTCCTGACTGATAAGGCTTCGTCCTTCGTATCGGCTCCGGTCAACGCATCGTCGACATAGAAGTCTCGCCGTAGGATCTGCGCTGCTCTCGGAAATCGAGGTCCCTCGTCTTCTGCCAGCTGTTTGAGACACCGGATGGCCAGATACGGGGCTGCGGATAGACCGAACGTTACGGTGTTGAGTCGGTAAGTTTCGATCTCTCCGTTGTCGGCACGCCACAGAATCTTTTGATAAGGACGATCTTCTGGACGTAGGATGAATTGACGGTACATTTTTTCGATGTCGCCGGTAAGGACATATTGAAATGACCGGAATCTCAATAGGATGTGTCTCAGGTCTTCCTGTAATTTCGGGCCCGTATGAAGGGCGTCGTTTAGAGACACTCCCGTGGTACTTGAAGCTGAGCCGTCGAACACAACTCGGAGCTTGGTGGTGTCGCTCGATTCCTTGATCACGCCGTGATGTGGTAAATAATATCCGTGGTCGGTGGCGTGATCCGTGTTGATCTTCGTCATATGACCCAAGTCTAAATATTCTTGGATCACAGCACTGTACGCGGTTTCATATGGTTTGTCGCGTTGGAATCGACGATGGAGAGAGGCGAGCCTGCTCATTGCAGCGGCCTTCGATGACCCTAGTGAGGAAAGCTTTTCGTTGAATGGTAGAGCAACGATGTATCTGCCTTCCTTGGTTCGTCGGACATGGTTTCGGAAATGTTCTTCACATAGTCGTTCAGATTCCGAAAGATGCGTAGTGGCCGGTCCCTCGTCGATCTCCCAAAACCGTGCGAGGTCCTCTTGCAGAGCCGTTGTAGTTGCGTGGAACGTATTTATCGCGGTTTGGGACGCTGGACTCCCCCCGATTACCCAGCCGAACCGTGTTTTTTGTAGACGTAGTTCAGGTTCGTCTGGTTGCGTCAGGTTGACCTGCCCGATGCACAGCGACGCAAATGTTGATCCGGTGCTAAGTAAGACATCGATCGGGGCTGGGCAATGGAATTGTGGATCGGCTAGTTGAATATTTCTGGGTAATCCCAGACTCGAGGGGTCGATGGGCTCGCTTGGTATGAAGGTCGATATGGCGGGGATAATAAGAAATCTCAATGTTTTCTTATACTTGCCGTCTGTCGACGTGATTGTGGCCGTGGTGTATCGTTTTGCCGTGGTGCTCAAATTGTCGAGGGCTCCGATCTGGATCGCACATCTCCCTTGTTTTATACCGAGGGAATTCGCGAGCTTGTCCGTCATGAAGTTCATGCTCGACCCAGTGTCGAGTAAGGCTCGGGCTCGGATTGGCTGTCCCTGTTTGTTCAAAACCTTGATCTGTGCTGTGGCCAACAGATCATGATGCAGAGGGGTATGGGGAGATGTGTTTGCTAGTCCGATCCCCCTTGCTGTCGTAGTCTCAGACAGTCAGTTGTGCCCCGGTTGGGACTTGGACGAGGAGGTTGGGGTGGTGTTCTGGATCCGGGCTGAGTGTGACTCGTACGAGGCATGCTCTTTCGTCCCTCTTGGAGACGAAGATGTCCGTCTCCGTGAAGTGTCGGATGTTCGCCTCGACTTGTGGGACGACCGCGACTTCGAAGATCCAGATGGTGATTGTCCGGTGGGGGCTCGCTTGTGTGACGAACGACTGCCCGACGACCGTCCGCTCGGTGCGCGACTGCCCGACGACCGACCGCTCGATGAGCGACTGTCCGACGACCGACTGCTCGGCGACCAACCGCTTGCCGATCGCCCGCTCGACGATCGACCGCTCGAAGATCGACCGCTCGACGACCGTGAGTCTACCTGGGTTTGTTCGCGGTGTAGATAAGTATGATGTAGGTGACCGCAGATACGACACGAACCCGATGTACACTGTGTCAGCGAATGTCCTCTGCCTAGGCAATTTATACATAACGATGCCTTCTTCACGATCTGAAAACGTTTGGTCGCTGATTTGGCCTTGAAGACCTTGCAGTGTCTGATCTCGTGAGGCCCGTTGCAGGTCGGACACACCACCGTTCTGCTGGTTGTAGCAAGGGTTCGCCCATGCGGTATGGTGGTCCGCTGACGGTGGTGTTTGTGGGCTGACCCTTTTGATTCCTTCTCTTTAGAGAGGAATTGAGTCCCGTTCGCCCGTGTTTTGAGAAAGTCTATCAGATGCTGATAGGATGGCACCTGTTGGCGGGGCAGTGTGCGTTGCCATTTACGCAGGCTGGACGAGGGCAATTTCGACGCGATCAATTCGATCATCGCTATGTTCGATGTGACGGGCTGTTTTAGGTGTTCGAGCGCTTTTAGATTTACGCTGAGGGTTTCCAACAAATCCTCTAGGGCTTCTGGAGTTTCCTTTTTGATTTCCGGATAGTTGCGCATCAAATTCCAATGGCGCATGCAGATTTGGAGGGGGCAATTGAACTTGTCCTTCAGTGTGTCAAGCGCGATGGAATAGTTGGCCTCTGTGAGTTCTAATGACTGGATACTCTGTGCGGCCCGTCCAGTTATAGATGAGCGTAGATGCTGGAACTTTTGGACATTCGTCAAACTTTCGTTACGGTCCACTATGGATGAGAACGTGTCGTAGAAATAGGTCCAGTTCTCGAGGGCGCCGTCGAATTGGGGCACGCGGACCTCTGGAACGGTGGTCGGCTCTGGTTTCCGGCGTGTCTCACCTATGTTTGTAGTCGACGGGGTTGTTGCTGAGATTTGCTCAAAGAGCCCTAGGAACCGCACGTCAAGCTCCCGATGCTCTTGCGATAACGAATCTACACGCGCATCTTCCCCCTCATCTAACGCATCTAACTCGTATTGAACCTCGAGTATCCTCTTCCAAAGTTCATCGAACGAGCTGCGGCAAGATGTTAGGACGAGTCTGTTTGCCTTCCCAGACGCTTCGTATTCATCGAGTTCGCGTCTTATGGCTGCTAGTCGACGGGCTAGGGCGCCTCGTCTACGCCGTAACGTGCTGATTGGTTCAGCCTGGGCCATATTTTATTTTAATGATATGAACGATCTTACCTTGATCAAATGGACGTTGATCTGGGATTCGGTTGATGATCGTTACGATGCGGTGTGGGTTCGTGTAGATGCTGAGCGACGGAGGTGCTTCTCTCCGATGGCGGTTCCCTTGATCAGCTGACTAAGTGGTTGGAACTTGGATTTCACGCGACACTGTATAGTCACTGGTCAGTGCACTTTTTGGCGACACGAAATCCGGCTCGAAGGACCATGTAAATTTCGACCAATCGCGGGGAGACGTAATCGCAAGGAGAGACGTCAACGGGGGTCGTAAATCCCCGTTACGATTATAACAATCGACACCACGAATTGATCGATCCCCTGATTTCCGTTGAGATAATAAGGGGTGATTGAGTTTGTATAACCCTGGGATTCACAGAGTTATAAATTATATATGTCCAACACTTAGACTACACTGATGCCGAAATAAATAGCTAACAACTTGTCGCACGACGATGCGATAGATATGTGCGCTAGAGCAGGGCTCTTATACTGGAAATTAGTGTATTTATGGACTTAGCACTATGATGTATTTCGGAGAGCAGATGTATGTTCGACCACACCGATAACCGACAAAGATTTGCGGGAAGTATGCGAATCTCGCGCTATGTGTAGACTGCCGCGTTAGGCGTTAGTTTTTAGACTGACTGTCGCTCCTTTTTTCATACGGAAGAAGAGTTCGGTGTGGGTGTGCCCCTGTGCCTAAAGAACGCGGATTCGTTGTTCCCAATTTCGTTAGGAAAAGTGAGGGTAACGAACCGAGGTGTCGATTGGTCATGACCTGCATTACTGCTCGAAGGGATGAGTAGGGAGTCTCCTACCATCGTGGTGGATAGATGACTGTGTGCGTGAGAAAAATCTAGCTTGTTTTATTACAGGGCTATTCAGATTTTCCTCATGGGTGCATACCCGCTTTCTCCGTGTTTTAAGTGCGACTAATAAACCCAAGGACCTCTCTAAAAAACCAGATGTGCGTCGAACATACTTTTAGGCTTAAGACATTCTTCAGGACAAACGGATTGACGACACATGGCGAAACAATACAGGAAAGTGAAAGTTATGGTGGGCCCTTAGGTTTATTGAGGGTCGAAGTGACGTTACGCAGGTCGGTTGTTGTCCGGTCGCGCGGGCTGGCGTCCAGATGTTTTAGGCGGCGTAACACTGAGAAATTAACTACTCTGAGCTAAGGAATTATTTTCTCTCTCTTCTATGTCGCTACACTTATTTATATTTAGGTCTACCGTGGAGGGGTCGTCATGTGACGGGTTATTCCGTGGGGGTTGCGAGGTTCGAATTTGGTTTATACAAATTGTTAAAATGTGGCGGATCGGTATCAACAGGACGCCGACAGGTCGAGGCATCAACGCGGCGCAACACCTCCCGGGCAATCCGCGGGTACCAACCGCCAACACTAGAGGGCTACGACGACAACGAGTCTGTCTGTCTAACTCGTTAGCGGTCGAATATACGAGCGATTGATATAAATACCGCACCTAGCGAGACTCCCTCTACGTCTAAGGCAGGGACTACCGGGCATAGCCTTACTGACGAGTCCACCGGTAGTCCCGGGACGAAACGCACAGCTCTCTCTCTCTCGTTTCATCCGCCTCATTGGTGATCACCGACAACGAACACGCACCTTTGGAGAAGGAGTCAGGAAAGGAGCCAACCACCGACGACGACCAAGCCAGGAAGTGATGTAGCCATTGCAATAGTTCATGGGCATCACCTCCAGCAGCACGTCAGAGGAGGCGACAACCACCTCGTCCCCACGACGATCAGCCTTCCATCATCGACGACGAGCCATTCCCTCTAACTTGTATCGCGCTATATAGCTTTGGGGTCACGCTATAGCGCTAGGGGGAGGCTGTGTAGCGGATCGGTATCAACAGGACGCCGACAGGTCGAGGCATCAACGCGGTGCAACACCTCCCGGGCGACCCGCGGGTACCAACCGCCAACACTAGAGGGCTACGACGACAACGAGTCTGTCTGTCTAACTCGCTAGCGGTCGAATATACGAGCGATTGATATAAATACCGCACCTAGCGAGACTCCCTCTACGTCTAAGGCAGGGACTACCGGGCATAGCCTTACTGACGAGTCCACCGGTAGTCCCGGGACGAAACGCACAACTCTCTCGCTCTTTTCATCCGCCACATATTTTATAACGTTATAACGTAATACGTTGTATGCTATGACGTTATAACGTATAACGTTATATGCTATAACTTTATAACGTAATACGTTATATGGTATGACGTTATTACGTATTACGTTATATGGGATGACGTTATAACATATTACGTTATATGGGATGACGTTATAACGTATTACGTTATATTTTATAACGTTATAACGTATTACGTTATATGGTGTGACGTTATAACGTATTACGTTATATGGTATGGCGTTATAACGTATTACGTTATATGGTATGACGTTAGAACGTATTACGTTATATGGTATGACGTTAGAACGTATTACGTTATATGGGATGACGTTATAACGTATTACGTTATATGGGATGACGTTATAACGTATTACGTTATATGGTATGACGTTAGAACGTATTACGTTATATGGGATGACGGTATAACGTATTACGTTATATGGGATGACGTTATAACGTATTACGTTATATGTTATAACGTTATAACGTAATACGTTATATGGTATGACGCTATAACGTATTACGTTATATGGTATGACGTTATAACGTATTACGTTATATGGGATGACGTTATAACGTATTACGTTATATGGTATGAAGTTATAACGTATTACGTTATATGGTATGACGTTATAACGTATTACGTTATATGGTATGACGTTAGAAAGTATTACGTTATATTTTATAACGTTAGAACGTAATACGTTGTATGCTATGACGTTATAACGTATAACGTTATATGCTATAACTTTATAACGTAATACGTTATATGGTATGACGTTATAACGTATTACGTTATATGGTATGAAGTTAGAACGTATTACGTTATATTGGGTGACGTTATAACGTATTACGTTATATTTTATAACGTTATAACGTAATACGTTGTATGCTATGACGGGACGTGACAATACCACACTCCTATACTTACATATATATATGTAATATAATATATGGGATATAATTACAAATACATTTACAGGAATTGTGTAATATGATAAGTATCTCGTCAAAGAAATTGAAATCGTAAACTCTAGATTCTAGTATTCTTTCACTTTCATGTTTCCTATGAGCCCTTCAATCGCTAAATATTTTGCAATGAAACACGTATTATTAAACAACATAATCATACTAAATTAATTTAAGGTGACTATTTATTATTATTATATAATAACACAGTGATGAAAGAAATAAACTGGTCAAGTAATCTAAGGAACGATAATACGTATCTATGTCAGTGACAGTTTATTTGTTTAAGTAGTGGCTATCGACAAAGGTGTATCGTTCTAAGCTGATTAGTATCAGTTTCTACTACAGGTGCGATAAATAGAGAGTTTTGCTTGAAAGGTATCGGATAAATTTTTATTATTTTCCATTCGTTGTCTTCTGAAAACGATACAGTTATCGTATATATGAGTTTGTTATCATTTGTCCATAATTTTAGTTTACTTAGATCTAGAATTAGTAGATAGTTTTGAACTGAAAGATCGATATGATTACTCATAAAGTTTTGCTTCGTTATTTGGTCGAGTGTTGTTAAGAATTGTTTAGGTTCCATAATTTGCGGGTTTATGATTCCTTGTTTTCCTGATACTATAGTGTTAAAAATTTCGTCGATGTTAATATGGAGCTCCGATATGGTAGATTCAGTCCGAATTAGTAAAGAGATCAGTATTTCGTTTTTCTCGTTATGGTTTTCAATCTTGCGTATGACGTTGCTAATGTTTTCGAGTTGATTCGTCTTAGCATAGTCTAGCACGCGTTTGATAAGTGCGGTTTGATTACTGAGGATCGTTTTTATTTTATTGTTGGAGTCAAATAATGTGTAGAGGATGAGTCGAGTCCGTGATGATTGTGGTTGGTGGCTGTAGATGTCGCTGCTGGGGGTACTGCTATATTTCCTTCCTATTTAGAATCGTGGAATAAAAATCGGACTTCGGTCGCCGGGATTCGATCCCCCGTTCCGAACGTTCGTAACCTTTTTTTTTTTTTGTACGTGGAGAAATCCTCATGGACACTCCGCTGCTGCAATAATCGCGTAACAGCAGAGTAGTGTCGGACTCCTACCGACTAAAACTCCACGATGACCATCTTATGCGCGTGACAGGGGTGCTCCAGGAACCTCTTATGAATTAACTTCAGTTGCACCCCCTTCTCGCGTTCTCTTGTTCGAGCCGGCTATTGAGTAGGCGTTAGGGGGAGGTCGTTGGCCCTAGCGCTGTCACTTCTTCTGGTCGTAGTCCGTTGGGGTGGTGGCGGGGCGGCTCTGGGTCGTCTGACTGCCATCCTTCTCCATCGTCTTATCCTGCAGGGGTGAGAGTTTTTTTTCTCTCCATTTCCGCTCGCTCCTTCGCGAGCATAACTCGCTCGCAGAAGAGGCGGACGGCCTCGTATTCCTGTGACCCTCTCAACATCGCTTCCACAATCGCTGAGGGGGTCAACGTTTCTCCTATGGCGTGCCGCAGGGTGTAGCGGGGCAGCTCCCACGCCGGACAGAGCTCCAGGGTGTGCTGCGCTGTGTCCCTGCCATCTCCGCAGTGGTGGCAGGTGTCTGTCGTCTCTCGCCTTATTCTCTTCAGGAACTCGCCGAACACGCCGTGTCCGGTGAGCACTTGTGTCATCCTAAATGTGAGTGGGAGGCCGTGGCGGCTCCTCCATGCCTCCCAGTTTGGTAGGACCGCTTCCGCGCCTCGGTGTTCGCTTCTCCCGTTGATCAGTTGGGATCGCCACAGGTTCCATGTGTCCTCCTCGGCGGTTCCTGTGTCGTTTGGAGCCGCCTGCTCGGTGGGGTCTTCTCCCGGATGCCATTCTCTCCGGCGGGTGTATCACTTTTTGAGCGCCAGCGCCCGCAGCTCCCGCGGGGGGGACGCGGCTAGGGTGGACGCCGACGCGTGAGACACCGTCCGGTATCCCCTAATGATTCTGATGGCGGTCACTCTGTGCAACCTTCTCAGGAGCAGAATGCTGCGACGGCTTGCCATCAGGTCGTCCGCCCATACTGGGGCCCCGTACATCACTCGTGACCGAACGACGCCCTCGTAAAGTCGGCGCACCGCGTCTCCGGCCCCGCCGATGTTCGGTAGTAGGCCGCACAGGGCATTGGCAGCCGCTGACACCTTCGGGATCAGAGAGTCGAAGTGCAGCTCGAACGTCCACTGGCTGTCGATGGTGAGTTCCAGATACTTCATCTGTGATCCCACCCGGACGGTTTTAGCTGCCATGTTTATGCATAGGCCGGGCGGTGGTGTCCCTCGCCTCTTCCTGTCAAAGAACCAGGTGGCCTCCGACTTCGCAGGGGAGACTCTTAGGCCCAGTTCGTTCACGGCACGGATCGCACAGGCCGTTGCGATTTCGCCCATGCGCAGCGTCTCGTGCCAGCCACGACCCTCGACCAGGATTAGGGTGTCGTCCGCATAACATATCATGGCCGCGCCTGGGGTAGCGGGCATCGCAGTACCTCGTCGTGCGCAACGTTCCATAGTATGGGGCCCAGCACCGAGCCCTGTGGGACGCCACGCTCGACGGATCGCTTTTCCTCTCCTTCCTTACTGGTGCAACACACCCACCTGTCGTCGAGGTAGGCTCGGATCAATCGGACGAGGTAGCTGGGAACCTCGAAGTGCTCCAGGGCCGTCACTATCCTGTCCCATGGCATGGTGTTGAACGCGTTGACGATGTCCAGGGAAACCGCCAGCGCCACGCCTTTCCGGGAGACCATGTCCTCCGCTATCGTTCGTACGCGTCTGACCGCGTCAATCATCGAGCGCCCCTTCCGGAAGCCGTACTGGCTTTCGCGCAAACCTGGCACTTGGCCCGCTATGTGTCGTTCCAAACGGGCGGCGACTACCCTCTCGAGTAGTTTGCCGACCTCGTCCAGTAGGCATATCGGCCGGTACGCTGACGGCGAGGTCGTCGGTTGGCCCTCGTTATGGAGCAGGACCAGTCTCGTCGTCCGCCACGCCCGGAGGTAGACTCTCTGCCTCAGGCATCTTGTGAAGAGGTGCCGGAGTCTGGGGGCCATGACCCCCATCACTTCCCCCCAGATCCGGCCAGGGATTTCGTCCGGGCCCGGTGCCACGTTGCGGGAGGTCATTCTTCTGGTAGCCTCCCATATCTCCTCCTCCGTGACTTCCCAGTCGTCCCTCCATTCCAGCGGTCGTGTCGTTTCCCGTGGCCGTTGCACCGCTCTGTTTTCTTGTGGGCGAAAGAGCGTTCCGGTGATCCGCGTCAGCAGCGCAGGTTCCATCTCCGTCGTTGTCAGGGGGCCCTTCGCGCGTAGTTTCTGTGTCACCGTCCTGTATGGCCTTCCCCATGGAACCGACTCGACTGTTTCGACCAGTTCGGACCAAGCACGGTCCTTCGCTTTTTTAATTTCCTTTTGTAGCGAGCGCCGTAGCGCGCGGTACGCCCGGTAGCGCAAGGAGACTTCTTCTTCGTCGCGTCGTCGCCAGCGGCGGGCCCTTAGGTACTGTCTGCGGGCCAGGACACATCTCGTCCTCAGTTCCGCGATGTCGGGGTTCCACCAGTAAACTGCTCCGCTTCGCATCGTGCCCGGTGTGGCCCGTGGCATGGATGCGTCGCAGATTGCTGTCGTGGCTTGGCGGAGGTTCTTGGCCTCCTCTTCCACGTCTGCTTCGGTCGTCGTTATCGAGGCCTCCCAGCTCCAAGCTGTTGCTATAGCAGCCGCCCGGAGTAGATCTTCATTCCTTTCTTTTATTTTCCATCTGGGCGGTGGGCGCGCGCGCCTCTCCCTCGGCGGGACGTGTCCGTCGTTTGTCGTCGGCATTCCAGGAGCTGGTGCGAACACCTCCATGAATATGTACAGGTGGTCCAACACCTTGGCCTGTAATGCCTCCGACACCGTGGTTTCCTTCTCCTTTTTCTATTCTCTGCAGTCGTTCCTCCAGTCGGTGCAGCAAGGATCTCATCTCCTCTGCATGGTGTTTGACTGCAGCGAGACGCGCCCTGTAGCTGCTCTCATCCGCGGTGGGGCGCGAGGCCGGCTCTTTTCGGAGTGCCTATACCGCCGCCTCCAGTGTTTCTATGCGTCTTCGCGCTATAGCGAGTGCGTCGGTGAGTAATGTGTATCCTGAATCAATGTCGAATGGAAATTAGACAGTTCTATAAAAATAATAATTCTCACGATTCCACAACTTCATACCTTAATTAAATACAATTCTTCGGCGATATAATTACAAATACATTTACAGGAATTGTGTAATATGATAAATATCTCGTTAAAGAAATTGAAATCGTAAACTCTAGATTCTAGTATTCTTTCACTTTCATGTTTCCTATGAGCCCTTCAATCGCTAAATATTTTGCAATGAAACACGTATTATTAAACAACATAATCATACTAAATTAATTTAATGTGACTATTTATTATTATTATATAATAACACAGTGATGAAAGAAATAAACTGGTCAAGTAATCTAAGGGACGATAATACGTATCTATGTCAGTGACAGTGAGAAAAATTCAGATATCTGTACTTAAGTGATTACACTTATAAGTATCATTATATATTATATAAATATGATATTTCGAATGGTATCATTTATCACTCATTAAACAAGAGTGTCATATCCAGAGAAATGATTTTACATATCTTTATCTTTGCTTTGATTACGATAGTAATAATTTCTATCAAACTTGATGAGGAAGATACATGAATAATTATCTAAAAGCTGAAAATCTTGGCAAATTCATTTGTACATTAACTAACAGGAGTGAATTTTAAAGATGCACTCTGCTCTCAACAATTAAAGCTGTCTTGTCGCAACAAAGTTTCAATAATTTTTTATGGACAACATGGCCCAGTTTGCACAAAGACTAAAAATTTTAACATTAAATTTGGATAAAAAATCTTACGGTAGAAGGAATGATATATCCTTTATTTTTGCCAATAATCTGGTCGAATTTAGTCAAGTAAAATGGTATTGTTTCGTTCAAAAGTTGATTCTTCCTCGCTTCCTTCTTTTCAGGATTCTCCTCCATGCGATAGTAGCAGATAGCTGAAACCAACCGTTACGTTCATTTGTGTTTTTCCCCCCAAACGAAGAGAAAATAAGTTGTGAAAGAAGGAGTAGCCTCTCATAGTTCCTACAATTTCTTCATTCTCTTTGCTTTCTTCAATATTGCCTCAACAAGTTCCTGTGGTTCACGATACTTGAAATATATACAATGTTACCAGCGTGGAAAGTGTCTTGGAAACTTGGAAAATCTTTCAAGAGGAACAACATTGCTAACTGAGATTCGAGAAAGGAAAGGTAAGTGTTACGACCGATCGCGGAGAGACGCGGTCGCGAGGAAAACGCGTCAGCGAGAGGCGTAAATTCTCGCTACGATTCGGTGAATCGACGCCGCGAAGTAGTCGTTCCCCTGTTTCGGTTAAGATAACAGAGATGGTTGAATGAATATGACACAGTATAGTAAGTTATATTTCACCGTTTATTCCACAACTTATAACGAGGATAGTTACACTGGTGCGTATGTACGAGATGAGTGAGTGACTGATCTGCGGGAGTGTATACCCGCTCGAAGGATGTTGACCGTTCGAAGGATGTGAAATCAGTCGGCTTGGGAGACGATGCTGTCTCGGAGGAAGGCTAAGGATCAGTCTAGCGCACGGGACCATCGGATTTGTTCGTGCCGATGTTATTTAGGAGAGCGAGGGATTAGCCTTCGTTTTTAATTGCTCAAACGAAGGGTCTTAACTGCCCTCGAGAGAAGGTTATTAATGGGGGGAAAGTTGCCGCGTGCGTGACAAAAAAACAACTTTCCCTTGTCCTGCCGTGGTAGACAATAGTGTTTAGAAACTCCTCGGGACCAGTTGTTTGTTTTGTTTAAAGGACCTTTTCTCGTAAATCTATGATTTATGGACGGTGCTTAAGGCTATTGAGGGTACGCCGTACGGAAGAGCGGACCTCTGGTGTCCGTCTGGCCCGCGGTGTGTGACCTGGGCCAGGCAGAGAGTCGCGCGGCGTAACAGTAAGTAAATCCTTGCTTCTACCTAGAGCTTTTTTATTTACTTCTGTACTGTTATTAAAATTTCATTAAAAGTACCAAGAATGTCGAGATATAAACAACCATTTGTGGAAAGGTCAGGAGAAGCAGAATTATCGAATAAACGTTATATAACTCTTAGTGATTAAGTAAGAGAAGAGAAACGAGAAAAAAGTCTTTTATCTAGGTCTTAATAAAGTATACTATATTTATCTCCATATCAAGAATAACAACA
The DNA here is from genome assembly GCF_011952205.1 of Bombus bifarius. NCBI lineage: Eukaryota > Metazoa > Arthropoda > Insecta > Hymenoptera > Apidae > Bombus > Bombus bifarius. Next base: position 9,799 of record NW_022885039.1, on the reverse strand, counting down.
AGATATAAACAGTCTTCTAGAAATTGAGTAAATATTACATAATTACATCTTGAGCAATATTTTGCGTCTTAGCTTTTGCTTAATCATTATGATAATCTTAAATATCTGTAAATTCTTCACAGACTCTTTGCATCTTCTATAAAGGTATCTCATGATCATGTGATAACACACAGGAAGAAAAAATAGAGGGAAAAACAGCGTAAAAAAAAGTTGCGTAGGAGTATCGTCGCACTACATCATTCGACAATTGATGCACGTCATGGCGATCGTCACGGTTTAAAGCAGGCCATCAAAAACACGTTTGTTATCGTACGGAAAAATCTGCGACGTTCCAGCTGTTCAGGTGCATCGAATTGTGAATCATCGGCGGTACGAAGCAAGGCGAGGGGCGTAAATAGAGAAAGAAGAGAAGAGAAGGATTCGCATAAATGATAAAATATAATCGTTCGTTCCTCGTGGATGGCGGATGGATAGCTTTAATCGTGGACGATATCGATACGATTATATTTTATACATTTGAAACAAATATAAAAGACGAGCAAAAACCAGAGATACGATCGTTATGATATTATTCAATCGGTAGCCTATTTACCTCGTTTTTTGTTCACCTTCTCTGTCTAGTAATAATTTTTCGACGTGGCGTGACGTTACGTTGGCGGTGTAAAAACACGATTTTAAACACCTGCGGATAGTTGCATGAGTTTCGAGCGATTCCATTCCCTTCGATTTATATTTATGCGATCAACGCGCGGATCGTTAACGCATTATGCAGACAGCAGATGTTACGTAATCACACATATCGTAATTGGAAATTAGTAACGTTATCGCGTACCAGGATACACTTCGTTGCCCTCGCTCCTTCCGCGGATAACCAGCGTTTATCATATAGAGACAGGGATTTGCAAAGAATAAAAGTTGTAGAACGTTGAAAGGCGTTGAGAGAAACGTGATGTTATCCCGTTATTCGTTAACGCAACGCAGTTAAAAAAAATCCCGTAGAAAGATTACGATAATAGATAACCTGAGTCGAGTGTTTGTCGGGGGATCTAAAAGATTCTTTCGAGTTGAGCGTCTGAGATTGCAGAGAAGAAAATTTGGAAGCCATCGAATTCGTGATGTCGATAGAAATCTTTAGTTGGAATCGTTGTATCATAACGTAGTCTGCTTATTGTCGATAAGACTTTACTAAACTAAAAGTGACTACTAAAAGTTTCTATCCTCTAAATTCTATCTACGATTCTATAATCTAAAAACTGACTTTTGCAAACAAACTGTAACATTCGCTTAACGGAAAGACATACGTATCTTGTTTGTACTCGTCTTTTCACAATGAATTCTTGAACGTCTGTCTCTGTGGTGAGACAAATGCAAAGTCATCTCATCAGTTACTCACCTTGCTTCAAATCTCCAAGAGTATCGACGAGCTCGTCGCATATCATCGCATCCCATTCGTCCTTTCCCATTAGATCGTACTTCCTCGCCAAGTATCGCGCCACAGCGTTACTCTGCGCTACCGGTTTCCCGTCTATCTCCAGCACAGGCAGCTTTTTATAAGGCATTGCTAAGAACAAACATGGCTCATATGAACACTGTGTAGAGGGAAACGATCGATAGGAAATCACAACACAGCTTCCGAGGCCGTTGCGTTCTTGTGAATAGATGAATCGAAATCATTTCGGTTTTAATCAACATGGCCTAGTAAAGAAATACAGAAATGTCTTCTTTCTCCTTTTTTTCTTTTCTTACGATTACGATGGACAGGGTATCGCGTGTTTTTGACTGTTGGGAAGAACAGAAGTTTTTAAAATCAAGGATAAAAGATAATACCAGACACGGAAAAAATATTAGAAAATGTACACGGTTCTTGTAATGAAAATTGAAATGCAAGGAATATAAATCGAATGTCTCTTGCGAACGTAATTTTGTGTTTTACACTGACAGGATTGATTTACAGATTTACGTTGATTTTTTGTTTCTCTATCTGCAAGCGACATATAAGATTATATCGAAGACTATGCTGCGTAAAACTTTTATTATACTATTTACGATAGAAATGTCGCAACGGAAGATCGAATTTTATGTCTGCTTTGTTCTTTCGACTTTTTAGCTATGTTCTTGTTCATTTCCGAACTGATTTCAATTTTTTATCCTTTTTTCCGACAAGTCCTAAAAAGTTTTTAAATTAACGAGAAACGTAGAAGTATTTTTGTATTCCTATTTTAAGTCACCTATTTACGGTTTTCTCAAAATATTCGAAATGCTTCGATTCATTGAAAACAATAAAGATTGCAACACAAAAATTCGAGAATCGTAAGTGAATTAAGTTGGTATTCGATAAACACGATATTACGGAAGCAAAACTTAATGAAAAGTTCGACTTTATTCCGTATGAAATTTTACTTTAAGTAAGTTTAGCCTGCACGTGAAACGAAAGTTTTATATACAGAAAAGTTTGAGTAAATGGTAGATATCTGAGAGTTGAACGATGAAAGTAAAAATCGATTCTTCACGCTTACAATCCTTGTATTCAGGCCAGAGTTCTTCGGGGATCCTCTCGTCGGTATACTCGATGCCAGTATATGCAAATATGTACCGTATATGTTCGGCACGACCACGGGCATTGAAGTAGATTAGTTTGTAGGTATGTTTGTCGCTCATTTTCCTTGCTCTGTCAACTTATCGAGAAAAATGTTACAATTAACTCGTGTAATTAACAGACTGTGTGCGTGTTTGTGTGTAGAGAGAACAATTTATTTATAGATGGAATAATTCGTATAATACGCAAAATAAATCATTTAGAAGGCTGGAATATGTGTTTTTGAAACAATTAATTATGTCGAAAAATATTTCAGACGAGATATAATTATGAAAAAAATAATAATTAAATATATGTAAATGTATGTAATAATAGTTAAATGTATGTAAATGTAATAATTAAATGTAATTAGTTGTGAAAAAAATAATAATAAAAAATAAATAAATGTAAAAAAAGAATGAAATGTAATTAGTTTCTTTTTACGCACGCGATATTATTGGCGATATATGAAGGTCAACTTTATTTTTTTAAATAGACATATTTATACATATATTTATAGATATAAATACATATATTATATAGATATAATAGTATATATAATATATATAATAATATATATGTCGAGTCTGAGTCTCCGAGTCCGAGCTCGAGGCGCCCTCCCGTGGAGGGCTCGCGGGAGGGGTAGCGGTTCTGCGTTGAAGTTCTCCATCGTCCGGTCGCGCGTGGGGTACCTTTATTGTCGATAGTTACACTAGTGACGAGGGCCTCAGGCTTGATAACGAATCCGTGACCAACGGGAGGACAGGTTCCCTTGCTCTAACTCACACGTCCACCACTCCCTGCTCGGAAGGCACTCGACTTCCTTCACCGATCAGCTCTCTAGCAAGACTGCTCGTCATCCCAACGACGCCACCGAAACAAGACTCCGGTCGAGTGTCTCAATACACACGGTCCTCAAATCGACGTACGATTGCTATCGGTTTGGATACTTGCGATTGTTTCGTTATGGCTATATTAGGCTCTAGGTTGCAAGGTTAGGGTGTTGTCCTGAAGTTCCAGAGGGGCCCCGGCGTCCTTTCGTCTCCGACTCGGCCATCCTGACACTTACACGTCCTCGTGTGTGGCCTGCTGGCTTAGTGTACCCGTCGGGGCTTCCACCACGCAGGCGTCGACCCGGCGCTCGTCCTCGGGGCAATGTTTTTCTTCTCGCCGCGATGGACAGCGAGACGCGATGTGTCCCGGCATGTGGCGGTGAAAGCACAACGCTTTTGGTGGTGCAGCCGGTCGGCTTTCCTCCGGGCGTCGGGGGTCCTTCTTCGGTTCCCACTTCGCCCTCTTGCGGCATTCGAATGTCGGATGTCCGTAAATACCGCAGTGGCCACACCTGGTCCCTCCCGCCCCGGGTGACCTGCCTCGTTTGTTTCCGGAGCTCGCTAATGACCTCCACGGCGGGGGCGTTGGCCACTCTGTGTATAGGAAGGGCTTCATTTCTCTTTGGAATTGTTTCACCGACGTGATGTCACTCGTGAGCGCTAGTCGTTTAAAACGTTCATCGCGCGAGCCCAGCAGATGGAGGGCGGTGGCGGCGAGTACCTCTTCCCTGGTTGAATTTCGCCACTTCGACCCCAGGAGGGTGATGATACGATTTCCGTACGCTCCTGGTGTTTCGCGGTAGTTCCTCGGCTACCTTGATTAGCGACGCGGCTGCTACTTCTTGGCCACCGAAGTGCGCGGCGAATTGTTCCTTAAAATCTGGCCAGGTGAGCTCGTCGCCGTTCATTATCTGCGTAAGCCAATACGCTGCCGGACCCTCTAGGGCACGGTTTAGGGCAGAATACAGTGCGCTGTTTTTCAGGGGGTGGTCCCTCATGAGCAGGCCGACGGCTGTGCACCAGGCGGCTGGATCTGCGTCCGCGGCTTCGGGGTTGAATCGCGGTAGCGATACCCAGGTTGCCCGGTGTCCTTTCTTCTTCTTCTTCTTCTTCTTCCTCTTCTTCTTCACTAGCGACTGCTTTAGTGCGCGCACGATACTCTTACGATCCCGTGCCGACAACGTGTGTTCGGATGCCACTTCTGATGTCGAGTCTGAATCCGAATCCGAGCTCGAGTCACATTCCGAGTCCGAGCTCGAGGCGCCCTCCCGGGCAGGGCTCGCGGGAGATTGCGATTCCGTGTTGGAGTTCTCCATCGTCCGGTCGCGGGTGGGGTACCTTTATTGTCGATAGTGACACTAGTGACGAGAGCCTCAGGCTTGATAACGAATCCGCGGCCAACGGGAGGACTATCATATAAAAAGCAACAGGATACACGAAATAATATAATTCTGACTAGGACAACATAAACGCAAGAAGTGTTGATATTGAAAAAAATATTTAATTTTGTATATAAATATTTTCATATTTAAAAAAGTTTCCGGAAGCAGGAAGATTTACAAACAAATAATATCATAAACCGAATGTTTCATGATCCTTTTCTAATTAGAGTGTGTGACAGCATGTGAGAACGTTTCTTAAAAATATGACTTATTGCAATTACTTAATCGCAATTATAAACGATTAAGACCTTCTCACAACGAGGCAATCTATCCAAAGTATAAAACTCGTTATACTTGATGAGAAAACAAATCTCTACTTAGGTTTCATTTCGTTTCATCGCGTTCATAAAAAGTGAATTTGTATGAACACATCGTGCAATTTAGTAATTAGGACCGTTGATCTCGCTGCAACATAGATGGATAGAAAAAAGCCATTTAAAATGATACAACGTCGGGAAGACAATTATGAAAATTATAAATGGAACACAAGATAAAATTGTTTAAGATTAATTCTTCTTTTTTTTTTTTTTTAATCGCGAGTGTTTGCAAACGAAGTTTCAATCTGTTTACAATGATAGCAATGAGAGGAGGATGTCTATGAAAGTTATAAATGCGATATTGAATAACATTTCTGCGAGTGGTTTTGTTTTTCGTTACAAATGTTTTTTAAACGAATCTGCAATCTGTTGGAAACAACGGAACAGTAACGGGACGACTGATAGGGAAATAAAAAAGATCGCGTTTTATTTGAACAGACAAATCTTTGAAATCTATTCGAAAGTCTATTTGAAATGGTACGAGCTCGAAAAGAACGGTGAATACTATAGAAGAAGGATTAATTAAAATTCTTATTAATCTGTACGCTTTGTATATTAAATACCTTGATCGATGCCAAGATAACAAATTATTATACGAAACAGTGAAGTATCCACGTCTGACATTAATATTGAGTATTACCATTACTGTAATTTAATTTTTAACCGATCCTGAAAATTCCTTAGAACGTAAAAAGTATAAAATGTTACTGTGCATTTCAAGATTAAATGCACTGTAATTTAGAAACAGTTATGAAGCGGAAACAAATAATTTATTCAGAATAAGAATTCTACGTAATCATGTTGAAAAAAAAACGTACTTATAACGCGTTTAAACTCCAAATATGTAAAGACAATAAGGGAAAAAAATTAAACGAAGAATCGTATTTTTTGTAAATTCACACAAGATTTTATCCAAAAAAAAGTTGGTCTGCACCAATATTTTTATTTGTCGTTACAAGTTACGAGGGTATTAAAAAATTGGCCACGAATGGACCAGAGATAAGAATTTATCAGACTTGCTCTCGTAAATTTCAAGACGTTGCATCGGATATTCTTGAAAATCTTTGGACAATGGCCTCGATATTTCGCAGCTTCTATCCTCGAAGCGGAAGAACTCGGAGTTAAAAGCGACAGAACTGGAGAAACCCGGTGACCGCGAGCCTTTCACGCTCTCGACAGATTTCTCATGCCTCGTAATCCTCCCGGTGTCACCCAATTTCCACCCTCGTATTGCGATTTGTTGCTTCCAACGAGGCGACACCTTGTCTTGTGATTTCCTTTTTCGTCGCGTGAAACACGACCGAACACTTGTTCAAACACACAATTCATATTTATCTAACTCGACAAAACGCCGCGTCATTGAAACAATAGCATTCTTTGGCTTTTATGTAAATTCCAATAAATTATGATAATGTTCGTGAAGACATTATTGCTACCTATTTTATCTGTCGTGATCCAAATTGATTTGTGGCTACGTATGTATATATATATATTTGTATTTTCTTTTGTTCTTTCTTTTTAATTTATGTGATCTGAGAATTACATTTCTGAGAGTTCGGTGAAATTCGATGCTTTATTTTTATCAGTAGAATCTTCCTTGTCATTGTCAGAACGCAGACGTTTACGCGTTTACGGAAAGTTTAAGGATACAAAAATACAGAAAAATGTAGAAAATATGCAAGAATATGTAAAATATCGAAAGTACAGTACTTCTAATAATACTTAGTAGCATGCTTACAAACAAATTTCTTTTGTATTTCTTGAAATTGCGTAAAGATTCGCGGTAATTATCGGATTTTTGTCCTCTTTTATCTGCTTTTTTTATTCGCAACTTATATGAGATATGAATTAATATTCAACGACGTGCGCTCTGTGCCACGAAATGAATTATCTCGCGTTAAGACTGCGGCAATTCTTACGTTTGATATTTCATTTAACGAACAGCCGCGCGTTCCTGAGTTTATAAACCGCCACTCTGAACTTACGCTGAGAATAATATCAGGAAAAGCGAACGAGAGATGATTAGAAAGAAAATGCGAGGAGCAGTGAGGGGGATATTACTAGACTGCGCTTTTTTGTGCAAGTATAGCAGGATGTTTGGGAGTGTAAAATTTTAACGAATGCGTATAATATGAAAAAATATATGAAATATCCAAGGTATAGTTTTATTAAACTTACTTTTTATAATGCTTCGTAGGTAAAACAATTTTCTATCCAGATTCCACTTTCTCAATTATATTTTCAAAAATGCTCGATAAGGAGTACAATTTTCTACCCAGGTTGTACCTTTCTAATTATATCTTCCAAAATTCTTGATAGGCGAAACAATATTCCACCGACGATTTACTTTTTTAATTGTATCCCCAAAAATATGGACCTGCTTAACGTTTAGATATTATTATTTTTTTCGTTGTTACTTGATACGGCTAGCAATTAAATAGTGAGAATAAGAAGAATTGGAAGTGCCATTTTCGAAAAAGAATTTTGTTTTTCCTTGAAGAGGTTGTTTGTATGAAGGTTAATATCACTAAATATGAAGGGAAGTGTAATCATAATAATTCGTACAGTTTTTAACGTTTCATACGTGATATAGGTTGTGTATGATGTATGTTATACGATTAGTTCCCTAAATTAGACTGTGTGCACCATGTGCCAGCAAACTCCCTCCATCGTGCTTGAACATGTGCGTAGATAAATCTGCCTCAATTATCCCATCAGATAAGAAAATCTCTACTGACCTTCTTAAGCAAACTACATAATGGACTTACATATCTTCTCTTAAGATATAAAGAAGATATTTTTTTTATCGTTAATTAACAGATCTTTGAAACGATAGAATAGAGATATCGTAAAATTATATAAAGTATTATAATATGCGTAATAAATAAGTATCGTTATATTTTTCTAATAAATAACATTCCCATAAACAAACAATTTCTCATAAACAGTCGTTTCCCAGAAAACTTTAGTTTCGATACTGGCAACTTTATCTACTTCCGCTCTTCAATTATGAAGGATTAATCTTTACGAAACTTTTGGAACGGTTGAAGATTTCTCACGATGAAACGCGACGAATTCGATACAAACTACGCGGAAATAAAGACAGCTGCGATGGAGGATCGCGGGATTGATATTAATTAATTAATCTGTGGCAACCATTATATCGATTCGTTACGTTATTGCGACAGGCCACGCAACATTTTATTGCTTCTGTTTCTACAATTTAATTACAAAGTATTCAATTTCCCGTTATAAACAAGGAAAGGACTGCAAGTTTGTACAGCTTTTATCAAGATTACGTGCCATTGAACATATCGATTGATTGACTTCTCATGTTTCGTATTAATCGACATCCGATATAGCTATGGGACCTGGAATATTGAAATATTGGGAAGTCAGTTATATTCAGGTGTTCTATAGATTTGACGTATAAGCCTTGTAACATGTACTTCTTCATCAGACGTTTACGAGATACTGAACGATGGCTACGCTTGTAGTATCCAAAAATTTTACGTCGATTTATAATCGAAGATTCGATCAAACTATAGATAGATTTGAATATTCTAAGAATTGAATTTAATATTAAGAATTTTAGTTGTATAGATCATCGACGAAAGTCTGTTACACGGACCCTTTCAACAGTTCTATACACACTTCTATTATATATTTTATTTTTTAAAAATAACGCTTTGGCATGATCAAGGATCGGAAGTATAAAAAATAATTGTGACAATTCGAGCAGTGAAAGCCTCTAGAGTAACATTATATTGGTCTCTATAGCGACATTGTGGTACCGTGTCATTTTCAAAGTTCTCAGAATTGGTACTGTATCCGATTTCAATGTTTAATATTCTTCCCGGTTCCTGGAAGAATTTCTTCAAAACTACGTTAACCCATGAAGAATCAACCAACAGTTTCTCATAATGCCGTTTTATCCACATCCTTTGAAACTCATGAAATTGTAGAATCCAGATAGAAAAAGTAGAGACGAGGTAAACGCGAAGCTCATCCTTGGAATTGCTTGTCATGGTGATAATGTTAACAAATAGAATTCGATAACGCAAATTCATTGGGGAAAAGGTGACAGATGAAATTCGCTAACGCAACGTTGCCCGTTAATGGGCTAAGAATTACGCTCCATGGGATCGCTCACTGCATTCTTCGAAACGACCCTCGTAATCCATAGGCTCGTAAACGGCTTCCGTAACCGTAACGAATTTCAATCTTGTTCACGGATCTCTGACCGCTCGTTTCGAGGTGTTATCGTGATTGTAAGGCGTGATGGAGCAGATAAGTCCAATATGCTCGCGGAAATCGTCGAGATTCATTGCCCAAAGCTGGCTGATAGTCGAAATTAACTTCGCCTCGTCCGATTTCCGCGTTCACATCGCTTTGACGATGGTTAGGCGTTTCTTCGTTCGTTTCTAACGCTGAGTTTTCCCGTGTCGCAGTCAACCCATATTTGGATGTGTGTACACGTTGCACAGAAAATGTGGTCGGGGGTTGAAACGCGGACAGAATGGAAAACGGACTATGGGAAACGCCGAGAAAGAGGCGTCGATGAGTTGAAGACACGTCGATGCTGAAGTACACGTGTATCTCGCGTCTTATAGCGAAGGAAGGATACGTGTG
>NW_022885038.1:0-18292 GCF_011952205.1 Bombus bifarius | reverse complement strand
GCATTTCAAGATTAAATGCACTGTAATTTAGAAACAGTTATGAAGCGGAAACAAATAATTTATTCAGAATAAGAATTCTACGTAATCATGTTAAAAGAAAAAAACGTACTTATAACGCGTTTAAACTCCAAATATGTAAAGACAATAAGGGAAAAAAATTAAACGAAGAATCGTATTTTTTGTAAATTCACACAAGATTTTTTCCAAAAAAAATTGGCCTGTACCAATATTTTTATTTGTCGTTACAAGTTACGAGGGTATTAAAAAATTGGCCACGAATGGACCAGAGATAAGAATTTATCAGACTTGCTCTCGTAAATTTCAAGACGTTGCATCGGATATTCTTGAAAATCTTTGGACAATGGCCTCGATATTTCGCAGCTTCTATCCTCGAAGCGGAATAACTCGGCGTTAAAAGCGACAGAACTGGAGAAACCCGGTGACCGCGAGCCTTTCACGCTCTCGACAGATTTCTCATCCCTCGTAATCCTCCCGGTGTCACCCAATTTCCACCCTCGTATTGCGATTTGTTGCTTCCAACGAGGCTACACCTTGTCTTGTGATTTCCTTTTTCGTCGCGTGAAACACGACCGAACACTTGTTCAAACACACAATTCATATTTATCTAACTCGACAAAACGCCGTGTCATTGAAACAATAGCATTCTTTGGCTTTTATGTAAATTCCAATAAATTATGATAATGTTCGTGGAGACATTATTGCTACCTATTTTATCTGTCGTGATCCAAATTGATTTGTGGCTACGTATGTATATATATATATATATATATATATATATATTTGTATTTTCTTTTGTTCTTTCTTTTTAATTTATGTGATCTGAGAATTACATTTCTGAGAGTTCGGTGAAATTCGATGCTTTATTTTTATCAGTAGAATCTTCCTTGTCATTGTCAGAACGCAGACGTTTACGCGTTTACGGAAAGTTTAAGGATACAAAAATACAGAAAAATGTAGAAAATATGCAAGAATATGTAAAATATCGAAAGTACAGTACTTCTAATAATACTTAGTAGCATGCTTACAAACAAATTTCTTTTGTATTTCTTGACATTGCGTAAAGATTCGCGGTAATTATCGGATTTTTGTCCTCTTTTATCTGCTTTTTTTATTCGCAACTTATATGAGATATGAATTAATATTCAACGACGTGCGCTCTGTGCCACGAAATGAATTATCTCGCGTTAAGACTGCGGCAATTCTTACGTTTGATATTTCATTTAACGAACAGTCGCGCGTTCCTGAGTTTAAAAACCGCCACTCTGAACTTACGCTGAGAATAATATCAGGAAAAGCGAACGAGAGATGATTAGAAAGAAAATGCGAGGAGCAGTGAGGGGGATATTACTAGACTGCGCTTTTTTGTGCAAGTATAGCAGGATGTTTGGGAGTGTAAAATTTTAACGAATGCGTATAATATGAAAAAATATATTAAATATCCAAGGTATAGTTTTATTAAACTTACTTTTTATAATGCTTCGTAGGTAAAACAATTTTCTATCCAGATTCCACTTTCTCAATTATATTTTCAAAAATGCTCGATAAGGAGTACAATTTTCTACCCAGGTTGTACCTTTCTAATTATATCTTCCAAAATTCTTGATAGGTGAAACAATATTCCACCGACGATTTACTTTTTTAATTGTATCCCCCAAAATATGGACCTGCTTAACGTTTAGATATTATTATTTTTTTCGTTGTTACTTGATACGGCTAGGAATTAAATAGTGAGAATAAGAAGAATTGGAAGTGCCATTTTCGAAAAAGAATTTTGTTTTTCCTTGAAGAGGTTGTTTGTATGAAGGTTAATATCACTAAATATGAAGGGAAGTGTAATCATAATAATTCGTACAGTTTTTAACGTTTCGTACGTGATATAGGTTGTGTATGATGTATGTTATACGATTAGTTCCCTAAATTAGACTGTGTGCACCATGTGCCAGCAAACTCCCTCCATCGTGCTTGAACATGTGCGTAGATAAATCTGCCTCAATTATCCCATCAGATAAGAAAATCTCTACTGACCTTCTTAAGCAAACTACATAATGGACTTGCATATCTTCTCTTAAGATATAAAGAAGATATTTTTTTTATCGTTAATTTACAGATCTTTGAAACGATAGAATAGAGATATCGTAAAATTATACAAAGTATTATAATATGCGTAATAAACAAATATCGTTATATTTTTCTAATAAATAACATTCCCATAAACAAACAATTTCTCATAAACAGTCGTTTCCCAGAAAACTTTAGTTTCGATACTGGCAACTTTATCTACTTCCGCTCTTCAATTATGAAGGATTAATCTTTACGAAACTTTTGGAACGGCTGAAGATTTCTCACGATGAAACGCGACGAATTCGATACAAACTACGCGGAAATAAAGACAGCTGCGATGGAGGATCGCGGGATTGATATTAATTAATTAATCTGTGGCAACTATTATATCGATTCGTTCCGTTATTGCGACAGGCCACGCAACATTTTATTGCTTCTGTTTCTACAATTTAATTACAAAGTATTCAATTTCCCGTTATAAACAAGGAAAGGACTGCAAGTTTGTACAGCTTTTATCAAGATTACGTGCCATTGAACATATCGATTGATTGACTTCTCATGTTTCGTATTAATCGACATCCGATATAGCTATGGGACCTGGAATATTGAAATATTGGGAAGTCAGTTATATTCAGGTGTTCTATAGATTTGACGTATAAGCCTTGTAACATGTACTTCTTCATCAGACGTTTACGAGATACTGAACGATGGCTACGCTTGTAGTATCCAAAAATTTTACGTCGATTTATAATCGAAGATTCGATCAAACTATAGATAGATTTGAATATTCTACGAATTGAATTTAATATTAAGAATTTTAGTTGTATAGATCATCGACGAAAGTCTGTTACACAGACCCTTTCAACAGTTCTATACACACTTCTATTATATATTTTATTTTTTAAAAATAACGCTTTGGCATGATCAAGGATCGGAAGTATAAAAAATAATTGTGACAATTCGAGCAGTGAAAGCCTCTAGAGTAACATTATATTGGTCTCTATAGCGACATTGTGGTACCGTGTCATTTTCAAAGTTCTCAGAATTGGTACTGTATCCGATTTCAATGTTTAATATTCTTCCCGGTTCCTGGAAGAATTTCTTCAAAACTACGTTAACCCATGAAGAATCAACCAACAGTTTCTCATAATGCCGTTTTATCCACATCCTTTGAAACTCATGAAATTGTAGAATCCAGATAGAAAAAGTAGAGACGAGGTAAACGCGAAGCTCATCCTTGGAATTGCTTGTCATGGTGATAATGTTAACAAATAGAATTCGATAACGCAAATTCATTGGGGAAAAGGTGACAGATGAAATTCGCTAACGCAACGTTGCCCCTTAATGGGCTAAGAATTACGCTCCATGGGATCGCTCACTGCATTCTTCGAAACGACCCTCGTAATCCATAGGCTCGTAAACGGCTTCCGTAACCGTAACGAATTTCAATCTTGTTCACGGATCTCTGACCGCTCGTTTCGAGGGTATCGAGGGGGTTGCGTGTTCACGTGCGCGCAACAGAAGGTGTTATCGTGATTGTAAGGCGTGATGGAGAAGATAAGTCCAATATGCTCGCGGAAATCGTCGAGATTCATTGCCCAAAGCTGGCTGATAGTCGAAATTAACTTCGCCTCGTCCGATTTCCGCGTTCACATCGCTTTCACGATGGTTAGGCGTTTCTTCGTTCGTTTCTAACGCTGAGTTTTCCCGTGTCGCAGTCAACCCATATTTGGATGTGTGTACACGTTGCACAGAAAATGTGGTCGGGGGTTGAAACGCGGACAGAATGGAAAACGGACTATGGGAAACGCCGAGAAAGAGGCGTCGATGAGTTGAAGACACGTCGATGCTGAAGTACACGTGTATCTCGCGTCTTATAGCGAAGGAAGGATACGTGTGAAATTTTAGAAAATATTGGCTGGAAAATGTTCTAACGGACATTGAAGAAACGCATTTAAATTGTAAAAAGAAAAAGATGGTAGCCTAAAGACGTTCCGCTTTCTGTCCCATTACGGAAAACTGCAAAAGCTATGTATCTTGAGAACAGATAAAGTTAAGAAATGAAATGGAAAAATTCGATTTACTATGTATTTTCGCTATATTTTATATTTACTGTATATTATCGGAATAGCCATCCCTGCTTCAGAAAATCAATTACATATATCCCTTGGCGAGAGGGAGTGAGAATTAATCCGATTAATTGTAATGGTGGATCAGCTGGATCCTCATATTCTGAACGTCCAGAGACTCGCTAACTACGAAGCAACTGGTCTGTTTGTGACGCCTATCAATTGTTTGCTAGAGATTAATCTGCTGGTAAGCAGCGTCAAAATGCGACGATAACTAAACCGTCCGAAGATCGAATTATAGCAAATGAAACGCGTCTCTGCGCTAGTCTGACCGATTAACAGGGCCTATGGGAGTGGCTTTCAAATTTGCAAGCAAGGAATTACCGTGTAACGAGCAACTCGTATCGATTATTCAATGGGTTCATATGGAGGCGAATAGAAACTCGAACTCGAAACGTTTTCGACTCGACGCTGAGTATCACGTTCATCCTTTAAATGCTACTTCAACATGGGCAAACGTTCATTTTGGTAATGTCGAGTTTTCTCATTGAATAATCTTCCGTTCGTCGATTTTACACGCTTAACCGACTAGATAAATTCGATGATTTTAAGCAACGTAATTAATGTAATTGATTAATTTTTCTTAAAGTGTGAACTATGGATGAAAGATTAGAAACCGTGACATTACAGAGTACAAAGTTAGAAATACAGGGGAACTTTATATTTTTCTTCACTGCTGATTAATTTCTTGCTGAACGTGCAACGACTCGGGAAAACTGTCGTTACCTGTTGCACACTGATCGTAACATACATAGATCAAGGAACATCACAAATTTCACTTGACTACTTACGTTCGTACAACGAAGAATCCACATAATACAGTACGGCTAATATATTACTATAGAAATCGGATGGTTATACATACGCAACAATTTGGAAGAGGATATTTGCTTTCGGGTTGGGAATATCAGGGAATAGAATTGTTATTATGCGAATGACTGGCGTTGATTCAATGTAATTAGTTAGGAGTAGAATTACAGTAGAAGAGGCATCAATACGATGGAATTGCACAGTTATTGTAAAAAAACAAACGATACTACATAATATATTTAGGTATACAGAAACAGTGACACTTCTGTATTGTCAATTATGATATAATTAAATGAGATAATACGAATAATTGTAAATGCTATTAAATTGTTAAATTTTAATAATTTCCAATTCATCTTCGTATCAAAGCAAATACGAACAATTTACAACGTTGCTAGTTATGACAATAAATTTCTATTTCTCGTGTCAGTAATTTCAAATGTCGTTGGTTGCAATCAAAAATCTGTCGGCGGAAAATTTTCACCCAAGCTTCGACAAATAAATGAAACATCGTATTATTCTCGGTCAATATCGAGTCACTTTCGAGATTACACGAATAAAATTTAAAAAACTTTTTTGATGAATTGCTCGTCGAGGCATCGTTCTGATGTCGATATCGCATTAAGCAACTCGAAGATCGAAGTCTTGGTAACGAGATTGTCGCGTCAAAGACGAAGCGAGGCCTATTACCCAGGCGATGATGGAAGCTATGCAACTATAAAGAATACTAGCGCCTTTTTCTACGATTTTATACGACTCGATGCCAGTCGAAGCTCTTGGAAAATATTGCAACAAAAAGTCAATATATTAGGTTAAGTAAAAAGTTCTGAGCGTTTTTCGCTAGATGTCTTTAGTGAGCCATATCTCACGATGTGCACATCGCATCGAGTCATAGTATACACCGATTTCAAGGTGATATTACGCATCAAAAAGGTTCTTTGTCAGTTTTGTGTTCGGTGAAGCCAGTTGTGTGTTACAGCGTTCGAAAATGGAGATAAAAAAAGAGAAAATTCGATACATTCTTCAGTACCACTACGACCAAGGTGAAAAGGCGGAGCAGGCGGCCAAAAAAATTTGTGCTGTTTATGGACCCAGTACAGTATCGAATGCAACAGCAAAGCGGTGGTTCCAACGATTCCGTTCTGGTAATATGGACGTCGAAGATGAGGCACGCTCTGGTAGGCCAATCGTCGAAAATGTGGATAAAATCATGGAAATCGTCGAGTCGGACCGGCATGTGAGCACTTATTCCATTGCCCAGGAACTGAAGATTAGCCAGAAAACCGTTTGGAACCATTTGCATAAGGCTGGTCTCAAGAAGAAGCTCGACGTATGGGTGCCACATGAATTGACGCAAAAGAACCTTTTGGACCGAATTGATGCCTGCGATTCTTTGTTGAGACGTAACGAAATCGACCCATTTTTGAAGCGGATGGTGACTGGCGATGAAAAATGGGTCACATACGAGAACAACAGCCGAAAAAGATCGTGGTCCAATCGCGGTGGGCCGGCCCAAACGATCGCCAAGCGTGGATTAACGGCCAAGAAGGTTTTATTGTGTGTTTGGTGGGATTGGAAGGGAATCATCCATTATGAGCTGCTCCCATCGGGGCAAACACTTAATTCGGACCTCTATTGTCAACAACTGACCAGACTGAAGCAGGCGATCGACCAGAAGCGGCCAGAATTGGCCAATAGGAAAGGTGTTGTGTTCCATCAAGACAACGCCAGGCCGCACACATCTTTAACGACGCGTCAGAAGCTCCGAGAGCTTGGCTGGGAGGTTCTATCGCATCCGCCGTACAGTCCAGACCTGGCACCAAGCGATTATCACCTTTTTAAGTTTTTGCAAAATTTTCTTGATGGTACAAAACTGGCCTCAAGAGAGGCTTGTGAAAATGAGCTGGTCAAGTTTTTTACCAATAGGGACGAGGACTTCTTCAACCGCGGAATTATGAAATTGCCTTCAAAATGGACAAAAGTAATCGAACAAAACGGCGCATATTTAATCTAAATCGAATAATCTTGACTATGTTAATTTCATCGTCGAAATAAAGCGAAAAAGCGCTCAGAACTTTTTACTTCACCTAATATAAAACAAAAAATAGGAGGTTTTTCCTTAAAGCAATTTAATCACTGTCCACGCAACTTTTATTGTTCTCATCTAGAACCGAGCAAGAAAAATAACTATTTTATTTTTATACCTTCTCTATATTGGGATTGTAAAAATTTGTCTGTTTGAAATGCATTGGAAAATTTCGTCGAATTATAAAGTTACACCGTTGGTTGTCACCATAGAATCGATTTTAGAATAGATTTTAAAATAACGTAAGAACGATTTTAATGAAATTTTGAGAGTACATATGTACGTACATAGAGAAGCGAATGTAGTTCACACGCATTGCTACTAGGAATATTTGTGACCTACATAGGTTTCAGGGAAAATAAATGTCTGTTGCAAATAACACTAATTACAAATTTTATTTTTTCAAGCTTCGTGAAAACTCACATGAGAAATTAACCTGTCGAGATTCAGCATTTTTATATAATACTATCTTGACAAGTACATTTTACAAACAAACGAATATTACTAATGCGATACGAATAATTAATTAGTTTTTCAAGTTTTCTAAGATAAATAATAGAATCAGACATTATTCCAATTTCCACGAAGATCCATTGAAATATAATATCAGAAAATGATCTATTAACAACTTCAATTTTATTCGACGCTACTATAACCCTTCGCAATCGAGGGCTTCGCTAATAATATCAAATAAATTAAATAATTAATAAATTAAAAATTTAATAAATCAATAAATTAAAAATTTGTCCTTAACCTGTCAAATCATAATTATCTCACGTATTCTTGCAACGAACAGGTAAGATACAATCAGAAAAATAAACCGACGTATTGGCCGAAGATATATTACACTACCAAGCAAAATCGTATCGCACTGCGCGATGATAGTGAGTGAGTGAGTAGGTGATGAGTGATGCGGCTATGACTCTTCATTCTACGCATATATTTAACCAATTATACGAAAACAAATTCTTTCTACTGAAATTACTTGGAGTATCTGGTAATATGAATAAATGAAACCTTCGAATGCAAAGTATTAATATTATTAACGAAAATTAGAAATATAATTTATCAAACGGGATACGTGTATATAGTAAACCAAAGAATACAATGAATTATGCAATAACGACAGAAAAATTAACAGATATGACCAGATCTAATTGTTCAACCACTATACCCCTACATGTTCGAATCCTTGGGCGAACACCAGCAAACAGTTCGATCGATATTTTTCAACCTTCGAATTAGCTGTTATAACTAAAATATTTTCCAACGTTACAATGCATCCTGTCCCCAATTACATCGTTAATTTCGTTTCCGAGGTTCCGCTACAACACTTCGCAACGAGCAATTCAATAATTGAGACGACTCGCGTGATGCGCAGCAGTACGCTGGCCGTGAATCAATTGCATCGGATTACCTCGATTAATACGATTTTCTAGGACTACGCTGTAATGTCGAGTTAATTAATACGATAAAGTGCAATCGCGATCCAATGGAAACGCCTTCATTTTTACTTTTTCGCGCGATTTCACATCGGAGTCTAAGGAAAACGAGCTGCATCTTGCGGCATCTTGCGGAAAAACTGAAATTCATAGGACACAGGAAACCTGGTAAACAATAAATACGGCATGGTTCCACGATATGGACGCAAAATCAATGCTGGATGGCACGCTAATTCGATTGGCGGCTGGACAGGTCGAAGCATAGAGCTCAAAGTGTTTCCTCAAAGTGTTTCCGTTCCCTCATCCTCCCTTCAATAAATCTTGTTTCTCTCTCTCTCTCCCCCTCTCTGTCTCTTTCTCTTTCTCCTCCGAAAACTTGATCATCCGATTTGTGTAACGGAGTTTATTTTGTCTTTCTGTTAATAATCTGTTAATACCAATAAGTTGCCTAATCGCGACACTTCTCGAGAAAATTTCTTTTAATCGCAAGGCCGCATAATTTTGACGAAATCCATGTGAAAAGAGTGTCCGGAATTAGGATGAAAAATATGTTTATATTTCATACGTGTATATGTTTCAAAATAGTTGCAATATAGAAATACCTTGTTTGTAAAGAAGGTTGACTCTATTGAGATTAATCGTTTGGTTTCTGAAGAGTTCAATGTGAATAAGGTTTTACGGTAAATTGAAAGATGTAAAAATACGCGCGAAAGTGTACAAATATGCAAAGTCTAGCAGCTATTAATAGTTCAGTAAGTAAAATAAATTTCTGTCTAGGTTCTTCTCCTTCGTCGCGCTCTATAAAAACATAAATTTAAATAAATATCAGCAGTGAGTGTAGCGATTTAGTCGATCAGATCTTAGAACGAAAAAACTTGTTTAAAAATGGAATCGATCAATTTAACTTCTCACTGGCTCACTTATCAGTGTTTATGTAACTCTTTCTCCCATTTCCTCTGCGTGAAACATGCAGCTTGGGAGTTTCGATTCGATAAAAAGTTGCGACTCTGAATATCCTTTGATCGTAAATTGAAGCATGAAAATATCATATATGTCGTATTTCGCTCTGAAACTGGATGAAAGAGGGAAATTGACTTGGTTCTTTCGCTGTTCCATTTTTTTTCTTTTTTTCTATCTTTCGGCTATAGAATTACTCTGCCTATGGTGAAATTTGTAAAATTTAGTTGAATGTTACTAAGAGATACGCGATTTATCGATGGAAAGAAAGAAGAGAAATATTCACTCGTCGAAAGCTTAGTAGAACAACGTTTACTTCGCAGATGTAGAACATTTATTTCGGTTACCTATCGGTTGTATCGTTATCGACTTGCCAATCATGAAACGCAGACGCCACCGGCCAGTTTATTCAATAATAAATTATCTGACGCGTCGATTGATCACGAACACATGCTGTCCACGAAATTGAATTGTGTTCCAATCTCTGCATTATAATGTTTATATATATGTTTATGTTTATATATATGTTTTGTAAGGATTCGTTTAGTCGTAAATATGGTTTAGTCGTAAAACAGAATTTTTACACTCAACTCGATTCGCGTAATGGAAATCATAAAATTAACAAAGGACAATTGCAGTTAGATTTAAGATTAGGTAAGTGGCGAATAATGGCTCGTATAATTGATTCTTCTCTCCTTCTTTGAGGATATCTTCGCCGCTCTATAGTTTCTTTATTGTTGCAAGTGTGTAACCTTATTTTGTATAAATTAGATCAGTAACGAGGATTTAAGACGAGGATTAATTTAACAATAGCATATGAATTCTTTTCATTGAGATTTTCACACGAGAAACTGATCAGCCTTGTGAAAAATATAAAATTAATATAAAATTCCTCGATTTAATTATTTAAGTATATAATTAATATTCAGCATGCTAAAAAACGAACGATCTATTTTTCCAAATTTGCAATTATCTATCGCAAGGAATTGTAAAAAGTCACAGGCTCCAAGGTAAATTTTCAAAAGCGTTTGTAATTGTTTTCTGTTATTTTTCTCTGTGCTTGAATTTATGAAGGTGATCAGCGTGGCTCCTGAGCAAATTAAGCTAACAGAATGAAATACTTTCAGTATACAATTTCAATATTTTAATATATGATTACAGAATTTCAATATTGAAATTTAAATTATTATTTAGTGTTACGCCGTAAATAATATCAATGATACTTATTACGTAAAGTACGAAATACAAATCAACGTATATTATTGAAACTCTAAAATTGAGTAACTATTGCTGTACCAAGAATACTAATTAAGAGTTAATCGCATGGATCTGCCTGAGTGACTAAGGAATTTAACAATAGAAGATTTTTAATCGAACTTCTCTTTCAAGCTGAGTTGACCGTGATTCAATTCACGAATATCGGAGAGGAAAAGTCGTAACAGTCTTACAGTTTCGATTCACTTTCATCTCTTTTCGAGGGGGTACTCGCGATTCGCGGCTGCTTCGAGAACTTCCTGCTGGTTCATCCATTGAACCTCATTCTTCGGCGTTCTTTCAATCCCTCGTCTTCCATAGACAAGTCGTAAATCTTTCGAAAACTATTAGCTTGTCCAAAAAGTTTCTTTCGTTTTATGAGGAAATAATAGACGCACAACGTTTTTTTGTTTTATATTATTTTGTCGAATTACGTACGATCCAATTTGTTCTGTTGAGATAAATTTCACAGACTTGGTTTTACGTTTGTACGAAGGTGCATCGTTGTAAAAGACACGCTTGCGAAAGAAAGACACTTTCCGGACAACCTAATACTTTCTCTGTTCGTAAAAATTCTGTTCTACGTTTATTTCGTTCTTTCATATTAAAGGAAAGCGATACTGATCGATAAGTTACTTGATACCGTTTAGTATGTGTAACTGGTTAAAGTATAGTACAACTGGTTCTTACGAGTTTCGTAGCATTCAAATATTTAGTGTGTCTCATTAATCGTACTATAAAGGATAAGGTAAAATTTTCTACGTGAAGAAATAAATCGAAAATGTATAATTTTACAATGTACATTTTAAAATGTACAATTTTATCCTACGACGTTCTTCTTTTTGGAGAAGATAGATTTGAAATACTTTACGTCAGAAATTTATAAAGGTTATACGTTTGACAAAACCTGTTGCTTCGCTGAAAATAATACTTGGTAGGATATTCTGTCAGCCAATTTTTTTAAGAATTTTTACGATTTTGTTGTCTCAGAGTCATAACTTTACAATGCTACAACTATACACAATTGCTTCATTACGATATATGGGATACTTGTATAATCAATTATAATCATGAAGATAAAGAGTAGTAAATGGTATAATTGAAAAACACGATTTTGTTAATGTAACTTTATCGAATAATGTTAAAAAATGACTAGAAGTGATATTAATAAGTACCTTTTAAAAATATCTGAAACGAAGATTAATGGAAATGCAGTATATATATCGAAATAAAAAATATTGAAAAGTCCTCTGAGCTGTCTTGTTATTTTATAAATTTTTATTATAGATACTATACGAATTTCCAACTATGCGAATAATTTTCCCATTTAATTTAGGAAAAGTTTCATAAACTAAATATATTTCATTACGGTATATTTAACTCTATTTAATTGCATTTACCTATATTTAGCTATGTTTAATATAGAACACCTGCGTCCCAT
Source organism: Bombus bifarius (assembly GCF_011952205.1). Taxonomy (NCBI): domain Eukaryota; kingdom Metazoa; phylum Arthropoda; class Insecta; order Hymenoptera; family Apidae; genus Bombus; species Bombus bifarius. Next base: position 6,091 of record NW_022885038.1, on the reverse strand, counting down.
ATATAATATAGTTTATATGTAAATATAATACAGCTTCATTGACGGTATCCAAAAAATTTTTTTTTTAGGCACGGATTGGCTTGGTCTTTGATCAGAACGTCGGCTATTATACTCGATAAATTTTCATTATCCCTCGTGTCATCAATTTCGCGGCACGGAAATTCATCGTTGCTCGAACCACGCGAAAAATATCCAGGCCAAAGGAACGAACGAGAGAGAGAGAGAGAGAGAGAGGCAGGGGGGGAAGAAGCGAGAGAAATAAAAGGGAGGAGACCGAAAAGAGAGCTGTTCGTATTAGGTCGGTGAGGTACGTATAGACGACTTTGAAGTGGGTACATGAATAAAAAATATGCCGCTAACACGCGTCGACCTATTTCGGCTTCTTTCTTCTTACTTTCTTGTAACCATGAATATTAAAACGCGTATAGTTCGTGAAATGTTAAGGGCCAGTTATCGAGTAGAAATTTTTAAGGAATTAATCGATACATCGATTCTGTTTTGTCTTTCGCTTTTCTTACGAATTTCAATAACTTTGAAGGAAAGCAATCTTTCGTTTATATTTAAATTTAATTAGAAGCATCGTAATTTAGACAAAAATTATGTTCCATTATGTAATATGGAAAAACGTGTAAAATATTCGAGGAATAGTACTCGATATAATATTATCCAGTGCTATTATCGAGTATTATTTAAATTATATCTATAAAAATATTAATTTGCATATTCAACCTACAGCATAAGCGATATACAAAAGTATTAGAATACAAAAACATTAAGGGATTAATAAACATGAAAGTTTATATTATGAAATAATTCATCTCTTCTAGGTGATGCTTTTAATATGTTATTAATCATGTCAAGTACTGTTTTATTATTATGTTATGAGATGTAAATGGTGGGTGGGAATGACAGGGAATGAATGGGACTGTATCATTGAGCAGAACATTTTGATAAGTTACGACAAGAGGTATTTATAACTTCCAGCACTAAGTAATAGTACAGTAATGCATGGGAAAGATAAAATGATGAACATTGTATTTTTCTCATTGTACCTTAGAAGTTTGAACAGTGTTTATGATTTTTTTAAATGACCAATATACGTAATCGACATATACAATTCAAAATTCTTTCTAAAATCTAAATGTAAGCACAAACACTTGCGTCTATCAAAAATGTCAAACTTCTGATGAAGATTCTTTCCACAAGTGAAACACAAGCGAGGAATTGAAACTTTCATTTCACTTTCCAATCCTAAACTTCACTTTTCATTCACTGCCAGAGCAACAAGTTCAGAGGATTCATTCATGCCTCGAAACAGTAGAAAGTAGGGGAAAAAGAGCGGGCACAAAGTGGGACAAAGGACACGTATAAATTAGAATATATTCATTTTGCTACGATTACTGCACAGAAAATAATCGATTCGAACTGACCAGCAGTCTCCTCGTATTTAAATTGCTACAATCAATCAGATCAAATAAAAAAGAATCGGACAAAGCTAAGGAAAGGACCGAAGACGCACAAAAATCAGAATAAATTTTATAATTATTCGATAGACAATGATCGAGCGAAACTCAACGTCGATGGTCTTGCGTATAAATTCAATAAAGGATGGACGATGCAAATTTATCAACAGTATCCTCGCATAAAAGTTCCTCACCTTTTTGACCAAGTAAGAAACCACGCGAAATGAAGAAAAGAAATTACACACAGAAATAAATTAGAATGATTTCTTGTAACTACATTTAGCGTCACGATGATTTCATAGAAGATATAGTGGATTTAAACTCACCGATGTCACCGAACTCAATGTCTTCACGTTGGAATTCCACCCTTTCGAGCAGGTTGGATGAACACTCGTATGGAGCGCAACTGGTACTGAGCTGTGGCGAAACTAAGGTCCTGGTGCTCCTTCTCCACCACTTGTTCGCTTGCCAGCAGTTTCCAGCTATGTCGAGCACGATGCGCAACCTCGAATATTTATGCAACCCTCCCCACCAGCAGGACGAGCTGTTCGAAACGAAAATTGTTTCAGGACTCGGAAGGTTTTCCCCTTCTCTTCCGACATTCACCTATCCGCGCTTCGGCTCGTTTCCTCCCCAGCCACCGACAAATCTTTTCTCATGCAAATAAACGAACGATTGGTATTTTGAACGCGGAACTCCCGTGGTTGGCTTAGTAGAGTTAAATATGGGAGGGACTTCAGGTTTGTTGACGTCAGGTACGTTCCTTGATGCGTGATGGTAATTTTAGACTGACGCAAATTGTTCTTCTTGGGCTGCTTGTTTTCGCAAATAAACTTTTATGATTGACGAAAGCGCAAAATGAGATTTCGGGGAAGGGGGAGGTCTGTAGAATTTTGAACATAATTGAAAAATGTAGGTATTTCATAATTTTATGGACAGGATGTATATGGAATGGATGTGGATGGTAACTGATGGTACAAGCGGAAAGGGGGTGAAAGAAGTCGAAAATATAGAATAAAAATTTTTTTCTTAATTTTTCCATCGAGACAACGATCTACAGTGAGATCCGTTATAACGAGATAAGATTCAAAGTTGATTTTCTCGAAAACAAAGCCTCGAACGAAAGATTTCTATTCTATATTTTCTTTTTTCGCGTAGAATCACCCCCTTTCCGCTTGTACCACCAGTTACCAACCACCCTGTATATTCGTACGTGAAGCTAGTCTAAAGTCTATTATTATAAATACTAAATGTACAGAAAATCGGTTAGGTGTTCGAACTGTAAGACATATCCAAGTAAAATCATATATCTAAAAAGACGAGATTCTATGTTTTTTGTTTCGAGGAAATAGGAATAATTTCTGAATTTCGCCACTGGTAATTAGTGGTACACAAAGTTGGTAAAAACAAATCAAACAGATGTTATATTCAAATACGATTGCTCACGTGCAGCGGATGCCTGGCAGCCGCAGTAGAGCGTGCCTGTCTATGGTCAGACGCGTGCAAACAGGCGGAAACACAAATTAACAGTAACAGCTTAATCTTAAATCTTCCTACACCTTAACACATCGTTACAATTCCACGTATTTGCCCTTTCGAGTTCTCATTTATTCTATTAAAAAGTTCCTTTAAAATTCTGATCACTGAATTAATTGATTATACATAATCTATAAAATTTAATTTTTTTTTTTGTAACCATAAAAAAACACGATGTCTATGTTAAAATACCGTTAGGCAAAAAACAGTTTCTGCGACCATTATCATCGTTATCATGCGAACATAGTCTCATGGTAATATACCTCTCGCATTTGCATAAAAAGGCATTTTTAATATTTATCTAATATTATAAATATTTATGATAAATTTCTTCTTTTTGCAGTAATCTGCTTCAGAAAACCTTACGTTACTTATTTATCAAAAATTCCTGATTTAAAGACGTGGTACTCCGTTACGAATATTCTTCGTTCACTCGACGAAATCCTTACACTTCCAAAATTATAAATCAGAGAATAAAAATATTTCATCTGTCGGAGATGAAAGAACACCGGAGCCTTTGGAACTTTGGATAACCCCGCAACATGTAACCTAGAGTCTACTATAGCAGTAATTAAACAATTGTAGTTATTTAATCCGATTGTAATTGTTCGAGATTGGCGATAGTGAGCTCTGGCTCGAGGCGACAGTCTGTCGCCCAACGTTGCCGCGGCCAAGGGATGAACGCTTTGTTTAACAAAGGTATGGAGTAATCCTATAGCTCAAAAGCTTAAAATCCTATAGCTTAAAAGAAATATTCGTGGCGACACGTGACAGTAAATATTCCAACGGTTTTTGTCCCGTGGCTCGCCACGCGCAGACCCTATTCCTGGAGTAAGATAATTGCCAGATGTCGATGCGTCTCCACAGTACATGTTCAGCTAGCTCGAGGGCTCGTTATAAATCTTAAGATTTAGTCAACTAAAGTCCATCAAACAGACAAACAATCTTTGTCCCCACTACGGGAAAATAGGGGAGACCAATTTTTCAACGAGCGGCGTCTCCCACTAGCAACTTCCCCTCGAAAACAGCCAGCATCTTTTTCTAACCACCGGTATAGAGATTGACCAATTAGCGGCAACGACAATTTCCCTTACTTTCTGAACGGAGGCTTTTCTCGACGAATCCGATCTCGTGTCCTTAGACACGCCCCAATATAGTTTTCCTCCGTGGTATCATCGGGACGGGAAAGTCATTCTCGCTCGCGATCTCATCGACTAAAGAGTAACATCTTCGCGATCAGTGGTTATTTCACGTTTTAACCAGACTTAGACTTTGTGAGTACGTCCTTTTGTCATCCCGTTGGCCGCGGCTACGTTGGGCGACAGACTGTCGCCTCGAGCCAGAGCTCACTATCACCTATCTCGAACAATTACAATCGGATTAAATAACTACAATTGTTTAATTACTGTTTTAGTAGACTCTAGGTTACAATGTTGCAGGGTTATCCAAAGTTCCAAAGGCTCCGGTGTTCTTTCATCTCCGACACATCGATTTCCAATCTGTCTTGAATAGATCGATAAAATCGCGAAGGTGAATATTTTTATGGCCCACAAATATAATTCCAATCGAATTGCCATGAATATTTGATCCGTCAATCGCGTGAAGGTACTTGTAACTCACGCTGGGATGATCCGCGTGAGCGAATTCATCATCACGCGAGATTCCCTCGCAACGCGTTTTCATGTAACGCTATATCCATCGCGTAAACGTGGCCACGTGAATAGGGGAAGGCGGCGAGTGTACGTTAAATATTATGCCGTAGTTGGGTTGGTTAATTGGTCAGAGCAAGCCAGTTAGTTTCATTACGTTATCTCCATCTTCGTGGGTTTCGCACAATGGAGGCCTCTTCCAGTATCGGGGCCACTAGGCCTGCGTGCGTTCTAGAGCCTCTTTATCCGAACGAGACCGATTCCTCGATCGAATTCTATCGTTCTCCATAGTTTCCTGCTTTCTTTTTCGTATTTTTCATATTTCGATGAGACATGGATTTTAGTAAATGATTTTTTTGACGTATTAGTATGACGTATTATGTAAATAATTTGGAATTTCTTATGTAAACTATAACTGGTGCATAAACACGTTGCGTAAACTTGGCTTAATTCCTGGTTTGTGATAATTCATATGTTCTAATTTTACCGATGAAAATTATATCATCCAGAAAATATGACATTCAAACGCTGATTTCAATGACTGCATTTTCCGAGATGACAGACAACCGTCTGTGTAACTTAAGAACATTTTTTTAGATATAGCGCGAGTTTGAGCTAATTCTGACTGCGAACTGAAGCAATTAGTTATACATATCGTAGCAAATATTTATTGTTTAATATCCACTATTACACTACACACTGTACGATGCGAACAATCGGATGAATTTCCAACTCAACAGCAGTATTGTTTAATCTTAAAGCTGATACAAACGTATTACACATATCGCTGACGTAGTCGACAGAATTACCGATACGTATTATGCGAGGATAGGGAACACCATTGGAAATGTCATTGCATGTTAAGAATAACATTATATTGCGACAAAGAAAAGGCATCTATAAGAAATGAGCAGAATTACACAAGCAAAAGCTACATAAATCTCAGATGTATCAAATAAATTCCTTAAAACATGTACGATGAATATATTACGAACACTCTTAAAAAAAGTTCTTTTCAATAAGCTTGAACGCATAATTTTTCGATTCTATTTCCCAGTCCCTCTCATATAACCTCTTTTCCAACATACAACTAAACTACTCAATCTTCCATTTCCTAGCCCGACTTGTAAACTGTTTCCCAGCTTCTCTGCAAGCCTCTCTTCCATCGTATAACCCTCTTCAGTCCTCTTTTTCGATCAGACTTTACTCGAATACAAAAATGCTTATCGTGACAACACATCGTTATACTATTCGCGTGAGAATCAAATTTGATCAAGGATATTTATGTAAATTTACACTTTTGTGTATCAAAGACATTATTTAGATGAGAGAAAAAAAGAAAAAATATGTCAAAAGGCAAAGTTTATACTTTAATGAATGATCAACGAAATAGATTGTAAGCAGAAATTTGTTTATTTACCAAATATTCTGGAACATTATAAA
>NW_022885037.1:0-14702 GCF_011952205.1 Bombus bifarius | reverse complement strand
AATCGATTTTAGAATGGATTTTAAAATAACGTAAGAACGATTTTAATGAAATTTTGAGAGTACATATGTACGTACATAGAGAAGCGAATGTAGTTCACACGCATTGCTACTAGGAATATTTGTGACCTACATAGGTTTCAGGGAAAATAAATGTCTGTTGCAAATAACACTAATTACAAATTCTATTTTTTCAAGCTTCGTGAAAACTCACATGAGAAATTAACCTGTCGAGATTCAGCATTTTTATATAATACTATCTTGACAAGTACATTTTACAAACAAACGAATATTACTAATTCGATACGAATAATTAATTAGTTTTTCAAGTTTTCTAAGATAAATAATAGAATCAGACATTATTCCAATTTCCACGAAGATCCATTGAAATATAATATCAGAAAATGATCTATTAACAATTTCAATTTTATTCGACGCTACTATAACCCTTCGCAATCGAGGGCTCCGCTAATAATATCAAATAAATTAAATAATTAATAAATTAAAAATTTAATAAATCAATAAATTAAAAATTTGTCCTTAACCTGTCAAATCATAATTATCTCACGTATTCTTGCAACGAACAGGTAAGATAAAATCAGAAAAATAAACCGACGTATTGGCCGAAGATATATTACACTACCAAGCAAAATCGTATCGCACTGCGCGATGATAGTGAGTGAGTGAGTAGGTGATGAGTGATGCGGCTATGTTTCTTCATTCTACGCATATATTTAACCAATTATACGAAAACACGTTCTTTCTACTGAAATTACTTGGAGTATCTGGTAATATGAATAAATGAAACCTTCGAATGCAAAGTATTAATATTATTAACGAAAATTAGAAATATAATTTATCAAACGGGATACGTGTATAAAGTAAACCAAAGAATACAATGAATTATGCAATAACGACAGAAAAATTAACAGATATGACCAGATCTAATTGTTCAACCACTATACCCCTACATGTTCGAATCCTTGGGCGAACACCAGCAAACAGTTCGATCGATATTCTTCAACCTTCGAATTAGCTGTTATAACTAAAATATTTTCCATCGTTACAATGCATCCTGTCCCCAATTACATCGTTAATTTCGTTTCCGAGGTTCCGCTACAATACTTCGCAACGAGCAATTCAATAATTGAGACAACGACTCGCGTGATGCGCAGCAGTACGCTGGCCGTGAATCAATTGCATCGGATTACCTCGATTAATACGATTTTCTAAGACTACGCTGTAATGTCGAGTTAATTAATACGATAAAGTGCAATCGCGATCCAATGGAAACGCCTTCATTCTTACTTTTTCGCGCGATTTCACATCGGAGTCTAAGGAAAACGAGCTGCATCTTGCGGCATCTTGCGGAAAAACTGAAATTCATAGGACACAGGAAACCTGGTAAACAATAAATACGGCATGGTTCCACGATATGGACGCAAAATCAATGCTAATTCGATTGGCGGCTGGACAGGTCGAAGCATAGAGCTCAAAGTGTTTCCTCAAAGTGTTTCCGTTCCCTCATCCTCCCTTCAATAAATCTTGTTTCTCTCTCTCTCTCTCTCTCCCCCTCTCTGTCTCTTTCTCTTTCTCCTCCGAAAACTTGATCATCCGATTTGTGTAACGGAGTTTATTTTGTCTTTCTGTTAATAATCTGTTAATACCAATAAGTTGCCTAATCGCGACACTTCTCGAGAAAATTTCTTTTAATCGCAAGGCCGCATAATTTTGACGAAATCCATGTGAAAAGAGTGTCCGGAATTAGGATGAAAAATATGTTTATATTTCATACGTGTATATGTTTCAAAATAGTTGCAATATAGAAATACCTTGTTTGTAAAGAAGGTTAACTCTATTGAGATTAATCGTTTGGTTTCTGAAGAGTTCAATGTGAATAAGGTTTTACGGTAAATTGAAAGATGTAAAAATACGCGCGAAAGTGTACAAATATGCAAAGTCTAGCAGCTATTAATAGTTCAGTAAGTAAAATAAATTTCTGTCTAGGTTCTTCTCCTTCGTCGCGCTCTATAAAAACATAAATTTAAATAAATATCAGCAGTGAGTGTAGCGATTTAGTCGATCGGATCTTAGAACGAAAAAACTTGTTTAAAAATGGAATCGATCAATTTAACTTCTCACTGGCTCACTTATCAGTGTTTATGTAACTCTTTCTCCCATTTCCTCTGCGTGAAACATGCAGCTTGGGAGTTTCGATTCGATAAAAAGTTGCGACTCTGAATATCCTTTGATCGTAAATTGAAGCATGAAAATATCATATATGTCGTATTTCGCTCTGAAACTGGATGAAAGAGGGAAATTGACTTGGTTCTTTCGCTGTTCCATTTTTTTCTTTTTTTCTATCTTTCGGCTATAGAATTACTCTGCCTATGGTGAAATTTGTAAAATTTAGTTGAATGTTACTAAGAGATACGCGATTTATCGATGGAAAGAAAGAAGAGAAATATTCACTCGTCGAAAGCTTAGTAGAAGAACGTTTACTTCGCAGATGTAGAACATTTATTTCGGTTACCTATCGGTTGTATCGTTATCGACTTGCCAATCATGAAACGCAGACGCCACCGGCCAGTTTATTCAATAATAAATTATCTGACGCGTCGATTGATCACGAACACATGCTGTCCACGAAATTGAATTGTGTTCCAATCTCTGCATTATAATGTTTATATATATGTTTATGTTTATATATATGTTTTGTAAGGATTCGTTTAGTCGTAAATATGGTTTAGTCGTAAAACAGAATTTTTACACTCAACTCGATTCGCGTAATGGAAATCATAAAATTAACAAAGGACAATTGCAGTTAGATTTAAGATTAGGTAAGTGGCGAATAATGGCTCGTATAATTGATTCTTCTCTCCTTCTTTGAGGATATCTTCGCCGCTCTATAGCTTCTTTATTGTTGCAAGTGTGTAACCTTATTTTGTATAAATTAGATCAGTAACGAGGATTTAAGACGAGGATTAATTTAATAATAGCATATGAATTCTTTTCATTGAGATTTTCACACGAGAAACTGATCAGCCTTGTGAAAAATATAAAATTAATATAAAATTCCTCGATTTAATTATTTAAGTATATAATTAATATTCAGCATGCTAAAAAACGAACGATCTATTTTTCCAAATTTGCAATTATCTATCGCAAGGAATTGTAAAAAGTCACAGGCTCCAAGGTAAATTTTCAAAAGCGTTCGTAATTGTTTTCTGTTATTTTTCTCTGTGCTTGAATTTATGAAGGTGATCAGCGTGGCTCCTGAGCAAATTAAGCTAACAGAATGAAATACTTTCAGTATACAATTTCAATATTTTAATATATGATTACAGAATTTCAATATTGAAATTTAAATTATTATTTAGTGTTACGCCGTAAATAATATCAATGATACTTATTACGTAAAGTACGAAGTACAAATCAACGTATATTATTGAAACTCTAAAATTGAGTAACTATTGCTGTACCAAGAATACTAATTAAGAGTTAATCGCATGGATCTGCCTGAGTGACTAAGGAATTTAACAATAGAAGATTTTTAATCGAACTTCTCTTTCAAGCTGAGTTGACCGTGATTCAATTCACGAATATCGGAGAGGAAAAGTCGTAACAGTCTTACAGTTTCGATTCACTTTCATCTCTTTTCGAGGGGGTACTCGCGATTCGCGGCTGCTTCGAGAACTTCCTGCTGGTTCATCCATTGAACCTCATTCTTCGGCGTTCTTTCAATCCCTCGTCTTCCATAGACAAGTCGTAAATCTTTCGAAAACTATTAGCTTGTCCAAAAAGTTTCTTTCGTTTTATGAGGAAATAATAGACGCACAACGTTTTTTTGTTTTATATTATTTTGTCGAATTACGTACGATCCAATTTGTTCTGTTGAGATAAATTTCACAGACTTGGTTTTACGTTTGTACGAAGGTGCATCGTTGTAAAAGACACGCTTGCGAAAGAAAGACACTTTCCGGACAACCTAATACTTTCTCTGTTCGTAAAAATTCTGTTCTACGTTTATTTCGTTCTTTCATATTAAAGGAAAGCGATACTGATCGATAAGTTACTTGATACCGTTTAGTATGTGTAACTGGTTAAAGTATAGTACAACTGGTTCTTACGAGTTTCGTAGCATTCAAATATTTAGTGTGTCTCATTAATCGTACTATAAAGGATAAGGTAAAATTTTCTACGTGAAGAAATAAATCGAAAATGTATAATTTTACAATGTACATTTTAAAATGTACAATTTTATCCTACGACGTTCTTCTTTTTGGAGAAGATAGATTTGAAATACTTTACGTCAGAAATTTATAAAGGTTATACGTTTGACAAAACCTGTTGCTTCGCTGAAAATAATACTTGGTAGGATATTCTGTCAGCCAATTTTTTTAAGAATTTTTACGATTTTGTTGTCTCAGAGTCATAACTTTACAATGCTACAACTATACACAATTGCTTCATTACGATATATGGGATACTTGTATAATCAATTATAATCATGAAGATAAAGAGTAGTAAATGGTATAATTGAAAAACACGATTTTGTTAATGTAACTTTATCGAATAATGTTAAAAAATGACTAGAAGTGATATTAATAAGTACCTTTTAAAAATATCTGAAACGAAGATTAATGGAAATGCAGTATATATATCGAAATAAAAAATATTGAAAAGTCCTCTGAGCTGTCTTGTTATTTTATAAATTTTTATTATAGATACTATACGAATTTCCAACTATGCGAATAATTTTCCCATTTAATTTAGGAAAAGTTTCATAAACTAAATATATTTCATTACGGTATATTTAACTCTATTTAATTGCATTTACCTATATTTAGCTATGTTTAATATAGAACACCTGCGTCCCATATATAATATAGTTTATATGTAAATATAATACAGCTTCATTGACGGTATCCAAAAATTTTTTTTTTTAGGCACGGATTGGCTTGGTCTTTGATCAGAACGTCGGCTATTATACTCGATAAATTTTCATTATCCCTCGTGTCATCAATTTCGCGGCACGGAAATTCATCGTTGCTCGAACCACGCGAAAAATATCCAGGCCAAAGGAACGAACGAGAGAGAGAGAGAGAGAGAGAGTGAGGGGGGGGAGGAGGAAATGGAAGAAGAAAAATGCGAGAGAAATAAAAGGGAGGAGACCGAAAAGAGAGCTGTTCGTATTAGGTCGGTGAGGTACGTATAGACGACTTTGAAGTGGGTACATGAATAAAAAATATGCCGCTAACACGCGTCGACCTATTTCGGCTTCTTTCTTCTTACTTTCTTGTAACCATGAATATTAAAACGCGTATAGTTCGTGAAATGTTAAGGGCCAGTTATCGAGTAGAAATTTTTAAGGAATTAATCGATACATCGATTCTGTTTTGTCTTTCGCTTTTCTTACGAATTTCAATAACTTTGAAGGAAAGCAATCTTTCGTTTATATTTAAATTTAATTAGAAGCATCGTAATTTAGACAAAAATTATGTTCCATTATGTAATATGGAAAAACGTGTAAAATATTCGAGGAATAGTACTCGATATAATATTATCCAGTGCTATTATCGAGTATTATTTAAATTATATCTATAAAAATATTAATTTGCATATTCAACCTACAGCATAAGCGATATACAAAAGTATTAGAATACAAAAACATTAAGGGATTAATAAACATGAAAGTTTATATTATGAAATAATTCATCTCTTCTAGGTGATGCTTTTAATATGTTATTAATCATGTCAAGTACTGTTTTATTATTATGTTATGCGATGTAAATGGTGGGTGGGAATGACAGAGGATGAATGGGACTATATCATTGAGCAGAACATTTTGATAAGTTACGACAAGAGGTATTTATAACTTCCAGCACTAAGTAATAGTACAGTAATGCATGGGAAAGATAAAATGATGAACATTGTATTTTTCTTATTGTACCTTAGAAGTTTGAACAGTGTTTATGATTTTTTTAAATGACCAATATACGTAATCGACATATACAATTCAAAATTCTTTCTAAAATCAAAATGTAAGCACAAACACTTGCGTCTATCAAAAATGTCAAACTTCTGATGAAGATTCTTTCCACAAGTGAAACACAAGCGAGGAATTGAAACTTTCATTTCACTTTCCAATCCTAAACTTCACTTTTCATTCACTGCCAGAGCAACAAGTTCAGAGGATTCATTCATGCCTCGAAACAGTAGAAAGTAGGGGAAAAAGAGCGGGCACAAAGTGGGACAAAGGACACGTATAAATTAGAATATATTCATTTTGCTACGATTACTGCACAGAAAATAATCGATTCGAACTGACCAGCAGTCTCCTCGTATTTAAATTGCTACAATCAATCAGATCAAATAAAAAAGAATCGGACAAAGCTAAGGAAAGGACCGAAGACGCACAAAAATCAGAATAAATTTTATAATTATTCGATAGACAATGATCGAGCGAAACTCAACGTCGATGGTCTTGCGTATAAATTCAATAAAGGATGGACGATGCAAATTTATCAACAGTATCCTCGCATAAAAGTTCCTCACCTTTTTGACCAAGTAAGAAACCACGCGAAATGAAGAAAAGAAATTACACACAGAAATAAATTAGAATGATTTCTTGTAACTACATTTAGCGTCACGATGATTTCATAGAAGATATAGTGGATTTAAACTCACCGATGTCACCGAACTCAATGTCTTCACGTTGGAATTCCACCCTTTCGAGCAGGTTAAATGAACACTCGTATGGAGCGCAACTGGTACTGAGCTGTGGCGAAACTAAGGTCCTGGTGCTCCTTCTCCACCACTTGTTCGCTTGCCAGCAGTTTCCAGCTATGTCGAGCACGATGCGCAGCCTCGAATATTTATGCAACCCTCCCCACCAGCAGGACGAGCTGTTCGAAACGAAAATTGTTTCAGGACTCGGAAGGTTTTCCCCTTCTCTTCCGACATTCACCTATCCGCGCTTCGGCTCGTTTCCTCCCCAGCCACCGACAAATCCTTTCTCATGCAAATAAACGAACGATTGGTATTTTGAACGCGGAACTCCCGTGGTTGGCTTAGTAGAGTTAAATATGGGAGGGACTTCAGGTTTGTTGACGTCAGGTACGTTCCTTGATGCGTGATGGTAATTTTAGACTGACGCAAATTGTTCTTCTTGGGCTGCTTGTTTTCGCAAATAAACTTTTATGATTGACGAAAGCGCAAAATGAGATTTCGGGGAAGGGGGAGGTCTGTAGAATTTTGAACATAATTGAAAAATGTAGGTATTTCATAATTTTATGGACAGGATGTATATGGAATGGATGTGGATGGTAACTGATGGTACAAGCGGAAAGGGGGTGAAAGAAGTCGAAAATATAGAATAAAAATTTTTTTCTTAATTTTTCCATCGAGACAACGATCTACAGTGAGATCCGTTATAACGAGATAAGATTCAAAGTTGATTTTCTCGAAAACAAAGCCTCGAACGAAAGATTTCTATTCTATATTTTCTTTTTTCGCGTAGAATCACCCCCTTTCCGCTTGTACCACCAGTTACCAACCACCCTGTATATTCGTACAGTGAAGCTAGTCTAAAGTCTATTATTATAAATACTAAATGTACAGAAAATCGGTTAGGTGTTCGAACTGTAAGACATATCCAAGTAAAATCATATATCTAAAAAGACGAGATTCTATGTTTTTTGTTTCGAGGAAATAGGAATAATTTCTGAATTTCGCCAGTGGTAATTAGTGGTACACAAAGTTGGTAAAAACAAATCAAACAGATGTTATATTCAAATACGATTGCTCACGTGCAGCGGATGCCTGGCAGCCGCAGTAGAGCGTGCCTGTCTATGGTCAGACGCGTGCAAACAGGCGGAAACACAAATTAACAGTAACAGCTTAATCTTAAATCTTCCTACACCTTAACACATCGTTACAATTCCACGTATTTGCCCTTTCGAGTTCTCATTTATTCTATTAAAAAGTTTCTTTAAAATTCTGATCACTGAATTAATTGATTATACATAATCTATAAAATTTAATTTTTTTTTTTGTAACCATCAAAAAACACGATGTCTATGTTAAAATACCGTTAGGCAAAAAACAGTTTCTGCGACCATTATCATCGTTATCATGCGAACGCAGTCTCATGGTAATATACCTCTCGCATTTGCATAAAAAGGCATTTTTAATATTTATCTAATATTATAAATATTTATGATGAATTTCATTTTTTTGCAGTAATCTGCTTCAGAAAACCTTACGTTACTTATTTACCAAAAATTCCTGATTTAAAGACGTGGTACTCCGTTACGAATATTCTTCGTTCACTCGACGAAATCCTTACACTTCCAAAATTATAAATCAGAGAATAAAAATATTTCATCTGTCGGAGATGAAAGAACACCGGAGCCTTTGGAACTTTGGATAACCCCGCAACATTGTAACCTAGAGTAATTAAAATAGCAGTAATTAAACAATTGTAGTTATTTAATCCGATTGTAATTGTTCGAGATTGGTGATAGTGAGCTCTGGCTCGAGGCGACAGTCTGTCGCCCAACGTAGCCGCGGCCAAGGGATGAACGCTTTGTTTAACAAAGGTATGGAGTAATCCTATAGCTCAAAAGCTTAAAATCCTATAGCTTAAAAGAAATATTCGTGGCGACACGTGACAGTAAATATTCCAACGGTTTTTGTCCCGTGGCTCGCCACGCGCAGACCCTATTCCTGGAGTAAGATAATTGCCAGATGTCGATGCGTCTCCACAGTACATGTTCAGCTAGCTCGAGGGCTCGTTATAAATCTTAAGATTTAGTCAACTAAAGTCCATCAAACAGACAAACAAGCTTTGTCCCCACTACGGGAAAATAGGGGAGACCAATTTTTCAACGAGCGGCGTCTCCCACTAGCAACTTCCCCTCGAAAACAGCTAGCATCTTTTTCTAACCACCGGTATAGAGATTGACCAATTAGCGGCAACGACAATTTCCCTTACTTTCTGAACGGAGGCTTTTCTCGACGAATCCGATCTCGTGTCCTTAGACACGCCCCAATATAGTTTTCCTCCGTGGTATCATCGGGACGGGAAAGTCATTCTCGCTCGCGATCTCATCGACTAAAGAGTAACATCTTCGCGATCAGTGGTTATTTCACGTTTTAACCAGACTTAGACTTTGTGAGTACGTCCTTTTGTCATCCCGTTGGCCGCGGCTACGTTGGGCGACAGACTGTCGCCTCGAGCCAGAGCTCACTATCACCTATCTCGAACAATTACAATCGGATTAAATAACTACAATTGTTTAATTACTGTTTTAGTAGACTCTAGGTTACAATGTTGCGGGGTTATCCAAAGTTCCAAAGGCTCCGGTGTTCTTTCATCTCCGACACATCGATTTCCAATCTGTCTTGAATAGATCGATAAAATCGCGAAGGTGAATATTTTTATGGCCCACGAATATAATTCCAATCGAATTGCCATGAATATTTGATCCGTCAATCGCGTGAAGGTACTTGTAACTCACGCTGGGATGATCCGCGTGAGCGAATTCATCATCACGCGAGATTCCCTCGCAACGCGTTTTCATGTAACGCTATATCCATCGCGTAAACGTGGAAAACGTGAATAGGGGAAGGCGGCGAGTGTACGTTAAATATTATGCCGTAGTTGGGTTGGTTAATTGGTCAGAGCAAGCCAGTTAGTTTCATTACGTTATCTCCATCTTCGTGGGTTTCGCACAATGGAGGCCTCTTCCAGTATCGGGGCCACTAGGCCTGCGTGCGTTCTAGAGCCTCTTTATCCGAACGAGACCGATTCCTCGATCGAATTCTATCGTTCTCCATAGTTTCCTGCTTTCTTTTTCGTATTTTTCATATTTCGATGAGACATGGATTTTAGTAAATGATTTTTTTGACGTATTAGTATGACGTATTATGTAAATAATTTGGAATTTCTTATGTAAACTATAACTGGTGCATAAACACGTTGCGTAAACTTGGCTTAATTCCTGGTTTGTGATAATTCATATGTTCTAATTTTACCGATGAAAATTATATCATCCAGAAAATATGACATTCAAACGCTGATTTCAATGACTGCATCTTCCGAGATGACAGACAACCGTCTGTGTAACTTAAGAACATTTTTTTAGATATAGCGCGAGTTTGAGCTAATTCTGACTGCGAACTGAAGCAATTAGTTATACATATCGTAGCAAATATTTATTGTTTAATATCCACTATTACACTACACACTGTACGATGCGAACAATCGGATGAATTTCCAACTCAATAGCAGTATTGTTTAATCTTAAAGCTGATACAAACGTATTACACATATCGCTGACGTAGTCGACTGCATATGTGCATAGATGAAGTATTATGACAGAATTACCGATACGTATTATGCGAGGATAGGGAACACCATTGGAAATGTCATTGCATGTTAAGAATAACATTATATTGCGACAAAGAAAAGGCATCTATAAGAAATGAGCAGAATTACACAAGCAAAAGCTACATAAATCTCAGATGTATCAAATAAATTCCTTAAAACATGTACGATGAATATATTACGAACACTCTTAAAAAAAGTTCTTTTCAATAAGCTTGAACGCATAATTTTTCGATTCTATTTCCCAGTCCCTCTCATATAACCTCTTTTCCAACATACAACTAAACTACTCAATCTTCCATTTCCTAGCCCGACTTGTAAACTGTTTCCCAGCTTCTCTGCAAGCCTCTCTTCCATCGTATAACCCTCTTCAGTCCTCTTTTTCGATCAGACTTTACTCGAATACAAAAATGCTTATCGTGACAACACATCGTTATACTATTCGCGTGAGAATCAAATTTGATCAAGCATATTTATGTAAATTTACACTTTCGTGTATCAAAGACATTATTTAGATGAGAGAAAAAAAGAAAAAATATGTCAAAAGGCAAAGTTTATACTTTAATGAATGATCAACGAAATAGATTGTAAGCAGAAATTTGTTTATTTACCAAATATTCTGGAACATTATAAAGAATACATTTTTGTATATTAGGAGCGTCTTACGGATTTTCTCGTTTCTAAATTTCCTATAGATGGATAAAACTCCACACTAATGTTCTATCTATGCACATTAATGTCTCAATGAAAATTAATATTTTTACATTGGGTAGGTATTAGGAGAGTATTAATTAAAGAAATGTTGAGATTAACAAGAATAAATTATGCAAAAGATCGCTATGAAGAACGACATCTTTTTATGTAGCACCGAATCCATCGAAAAATAGAATATTTTTATGATGCAGTAGTGATTTTTATTCAAAGCTTCTCTAGTTTCTCAAAAATGCATAGAATGTACGTTGCATAACCATCTATCAACCACGCGTAATAAGTATATGGTAGATAGTAGCAACGACAATATGGAACAAGTTTACTATAGAAAATTAGATCTCCTCGTAGAGGATCGTGCGTTTTAAAAATCACAATGCTTTCGACATTCGTTGAATGTTCTCATCGAAAGCCTTTTCAACTGCCCGCGAACGTTTAAAAATCCACACAATCTAATAATCGACTCGAGTCAGCGAATAACGAAGATCATAACTTTATCTTGCATTTTTCGATCGAAAAAAGAAAAGAAGCAAAGAAGGTGAACGTAACGAAAAAGAATAAAGAGGATAAGAAGCGCGTGCACGAGAATTACGCGAGCTTCGAAAGATCGTGGAGGGCATCGTTAATGACCCACTCTAAGTGGCGAAGAATTACACGCTGGCACGCTCTCCACGTACCCTGATCGAATGCAGGGCCTCTAAAATGCTGAACTACGTCCGCAAGTTTTGTTATCGTTGCCAGAGCGAGGTGACAGAGCTTTAGTGCAAGGTTAGTCGGCGATGAGTGAAGTGGCAATCCTCTGCACGGCCATTATTCTTCGGTAGCGGCTAGGACCAGAAAGGATTTCGTTCGAATTCCTGTCGTGAGTACATTGCTTCATCGGTACATTGGATGGAATATTTCTAAAAACCGACGTTCCTACGCGTCGATTTCAGTTCCTTTCTCTCTGATGTCTCTACATCATTTACGCACGTAGCGAGTCTTCTGGATTTACAGTTTGTCCAAACTATTTCTCATTAAGAATCTCTAAAAAAGTGAATATGATATGGTGTCTTTCTCCCAAGACTATCGGTTTTCTTTATCCTCGATCGAGTCGTTAAAAGTTTGTCTTAGATATTTTATGCAAAGATTGTCAAGAGAAATGTTATCACATTTACTTGTAGGATTTTAGTATTCGAATTATGAAGGTTTAATATGTGTAAAAATATATGTACACATTTTAAAAACCTGTTAAACTATAGCTACATCGAATTACTCCTAGTAATTTTTGTTTTGAAACGATAAATTTGTCAGTGGTAATTTTCTTCAGTTCGATAGAATTCTGATGTAAAAGTTTTCTAACAGAATACAAAGTCCTGAACTGACTTTCTCTTAAATTCTTGAATTTTATTACAAATGTTTGATCAATAGCTTAAATAATTATGATTGAAGCGATATAACGAAAACCGTAACAATTTTGCCAATTGTAATGTACAAACGAAAAATCGGTCTGTGTCATTTTAACAGATTTAGCAATCTTAGTGTTGAGAGGGTGGTTTTTCATTTCTTTGTTTTGGCGGGGTAAATATAAGAGAACTGTAAGTCGTTAGCTTAGTGGAAGCGCGTTTCGCAGAAATAATTAATGCATCTTTCATTCCATTGTATCAAACTGTGATTAATCGCGACGAACGTGCAATTAAGATGTGTACCGGAGAAAAATCTGCTGCATTTAGTTGCGTGAATTCGAGTTAATCCGAGGCAGTGGAGAAATAATCTTATCGATAAATAACACGTAATTTTGTCGTATATTTCATGCCAGGAAACCTTGTCGACTGAAAAATTGTGATTTTCGTAAGTGATAATAAATTTACCAAACAATTTGTTTGTTTCTGATTAGAAAACCGATCGACTTTAAATTCTGAGAGAACGTGTTTCACAAATGATGAAGAATTTTCGAAACAATAGTGGCAAAATCTTTAATTTGATCTCTCAATAAAAAAAATCTGTACTCTCATTATGTTCTTAACTTCGATCGGTTCACACGAATTTAATCTAACAAATCGTTACTTGGTACTGAAATAAACCAAATTTAACATGCAATCTTATGATACAATATTTCAATTATTAATTTTTCATAGAGAGTTTTTCAACGTTTCTTAATTTGAAAACCTAAAGGAACATTGAAGAGATATCTTCAGTCCTATGTAATTCAAATAAAACACTACAAAATACATTGTTATGGACGCTTGGAAAATTCAAAACAAAGTCCTCCGCGTGAATAGAGATATAGCACACATAGGATAATAATACTTACGTATATTCAAAAATATTTCTAACAAATATAATATTAGTAAAATTGTCTACAATTCCAAGAATACATATTTCGCTGAAGATGGTCTCGCGTGAAAGAATTACCTGAATTTAAGTGCAAAACAGAAACAAAAGAAAAATCCGCGACGGATCAAGTCTATTGTCCCAGCGAATGGAACTTGAAATCGAATTTGGATTGTTCGCCACGGACACGATTTCCAGGTAAATCGATACATTCTAAAAAGCAAGGAAGCCCGTGGGACGGGACAACAAAAATAAATTGAGAAGATTAATTGCAATTACCACATAGGTCGGGTTACACCATTGTTTGACCGACGTCCCTCCTGAACTTCGAAACTGGGTTGCATAATGCGGTCGAGGCACGAGCTTAACCCTGCATTGGGCTAAAATTTCATACATGCTCGTCAAAGAAAGCCTAGACGATGATAATTACCATTTTCAACTATGAAAATTATCACGGAAACTTAGAATTGCACAGCATTTCTGTCCATCTATTAACACGACGTAACATTTCTTCTTCTAGAAAGAAATTCAGAAGAAAAGATGATTGTGTCTAAGAAAAAAAAAAAAAAAAATGAAAAATGAAAAACACGAGATTCAAGTTTACGATCATAGAGAGTTTTCACCGTAACGTTGCGTTTTTTATGTATTATTTTTTTATGTATTATTTTATGTATTATTACAATTTTTATGTATTATTTTGCTACTTGGTTCTTAATAAGTTAATCGATGTCGTGACCAAGGGCACTCGAGAAGCAGAGTCGCGAGAATTCGAGACGTAGAGATCGTGCGAGTCAACGAATTTCTCGAGAGAAAAGTTTATTCGCTCGAGAGGAGATAAACTCTTAAACAACATGTAATTTCTTTTCTCTTGTATTTTCCCAGCGTTTCGTTTACTTTCTCTCCCCGTTGATAAAAAGTTACGATAGTTGACATGGTTCAGCATTTTGAAACATCTGATTTTGAATTGACAAGTTTCTCGATCAAAGAATATTAGGTGAAGTAAAAAGTTCTGAGCGCTTTTTCGCTTTATTTCGACGATGAAATTAACATAGTCAAGATTATTCGATTTAGATTAAATATGCGCCGTTTTGTTCGATTACTTTTGTCCATTTTGAAGGCAATTTCATAATTCCGCGGTTGAAGAAGTCCTCGTCCCTATTGGTAAAAAACTTGACCAGCTCATTTTCTTGAGAAAACTTTATTCTGCAGTTTTGAAAATTTTGCAAAAAACTTAAAAAAGGTGATAATCGCTTGGTGCCAGGTCTGGACTGTACGGCGGATGCGATAGAAC
>NW_022885036.1:0-31657 GCF_011952205.1 Bombus bifarius | reverse complement strand
CGAAATCCATGTGAAAAGTGTGTCCGGAATTAGGATGAAAAATATGTTTATATTTCATACGTGTATATGTTTCAAAATAGTTGCAATATAGAAATACCTTGTTTGTAAAGAAGGTTGACTCTATTGAGATTAATCGTTTGGTTTCTGAAGAGTTCAATGTGAATAAGGTTTTACGGTAAATTGAAAGATGTAAAAATACGCGCGAAAGTGTACAAATATGCAAAGTCTAGCAGCTATTAATAGTTCAGTAAGTAAAATAAATTTCTGTCTAGGTTCTTCTCCTTCGTCGCGCTCTATAAAAACATAAATTTAAATAAATATCAGCAGTGAGTGTAGCGATTTAGTCGATCGGATCTTAGAACGAAAAAACTTGTTTAAAAATGGAATCGATCAATTTAACTTCTCACTGGCTCACTTATCAGTGTTTATGTAACTCTTTCTTCCATTTCCTCTGCGTGAAACATGCAGCTTGGGAGTTTCGATTCGATAAAAAGTTGCGACTCTGAATATCCTTTGATCGTAAATTGAAGCATGAAAATATCATATATGTCATATTTCGCTCTGAAACTGGATGAAAGAGGGAAATTGACTTGGTTCTTTCGCTGTTCCATTTTTTTCTTTTTTTCTATCTTTCGGCTATAGAATTACTCTGCCTATGGTGAAATTTGTAAAATTTAGTTGAATGTTACTAAGAGATACGCGATTTATCGATGGAAAGAAAGAAGAGAAATATTCACTCGTCGAAAGCTTAGTAGAACAACGTTTACTTCGCAGATGTAGAACATTTATTTCGGTTACCTATCGGTTGTATCGTTATCGACTTGCCAATCATGAAACGCAGACGCCACCGGTCAGTTTATTCAATAATAAATTATCTGACGCGTCGATTGATCACGAACACATGCTGTCCACGAAATTGAATTGTGTTCCAATCTCTGCATTATAATGTTTATATATATGTTTATGTTTATATATATGTTTTGTAAGGATTCGTTTAGTCGTAAATATGGTTTAGTCGTAAAACAGAATTTTTACACTCAACTCGATTCGCGTAATGGAAATCATAAAATTAACAAAGGACAATTGCAGTTAGATTTAAGATTAGGTAAGTGGCGAATAATGGCTCGTATAATTGATTCTTCTCTCCTTCTTTGAGGATATCTTCGTCGCTCTATAGCTTCTTTATTGTTGCAAGTGTGTAACCTTATTTTGTATAAATTAGATCAGTAACGAGGATTTAAGACGAGGATTAATTTAATAATAGCATATGAATTCTTTTCATTGAGATTTTCACACGAGAAACTGATCAGCCTTGTGAAAAATATAAAATTAATATAAAATTCCTCGATTTAATTATTTAAGTATATAATTAATATTCAGCATGCTAAAAAACGAACGATCTATTTTTCCAAATTTGCAATTATCTATCGCAAGGAATTGTAAAAAGTCACAGGCTCCAAGGTAAATTTTCAAAAGCGTTCGTAATTGTTTTCTGTTATTTTTCTCTGTGCTTGAATTTATGAAGGTGATCAGCGTGGCTCCTGAGCAAATTAAGCTAACAGAATGAAATACTTTCAGTATACAATTTCAATATTTTAATATATGATTACAGAATTTCAATATTGAAATTTAAATTATTATTTAGTGTTACACCGTAAATAATATCAATGATACTTATTACGTAAAGTACGAAATACAAATCAACGTATATTATTGAAACTCTAAAATTGAGTAACTATTGCTGTACCAAGAATACTAATTAAGAGTTAATCGCATGGATCTGCCTGAGTGACTAAGGAATTTAACAATAGAAGATTTTTAATCGAACTTCTCTTTCAAGCTGAGTTGACCGTGATTCAATTCACGAATATCGGAGAGGAAAAGTCGTAACAGTCTTACAGTTTCGATTCACTTTCATCTCTTTTCGAGGGGGTACTCGCGATTCGCGGCTGCTTCGAGAACTTCCTGCTGGTTCATCCATTGAACCTCATTCTTCGGCGTTCTTTCAATCCCTCGTCTTCCATAGACAAGTCGTAAATCTTTCGAAAACTATTAGCTTGTCCAAAAAGTTTCTTTCGTTTTATGAGGAAATAATAGACGCACAACGTTTTTTTGTTTTATATTATTTTGTCGAATTACGTACGATCCAAATTGTTCTGTTGAGATAAATTTCACAGACTTGGTTTTACGTTTGTACGAAGGTGCATCGTTGTAAAAGACACGCTTGCGAAAGAAAGACACTTTCCGGACAACCTAATACTTTCTCTGTTCGTAAAAATTCTATTCTACGTTTATTTCGTTCTTTCATATTAAAGGAAAGCGATACTGATCGATAAGTTACTTGATACCGTTTAGTATGTGTAACTGGTTAAAGTATAGTACAACTGGTTCTTACGAGTTTCGTAGCATTCAAATATTTAGTGTGTCTCATTAATCGTACTATAAAGGATAAGGTAAAATTTTCTACGTGAAGAAATAAATCGAAAATGTATAATTTTACAATGTACATTTTAAAATGTACAATTTTATCCTACGACGTTCTTCTTTTTGGAGAAGATAGATTTGAAATACTTTACGTCAGAAATTTATAAAGGTTATACGTTTGACAAAACCTGTTGCTTCGCTGAAAATAATACTTGGTAGGATATTCTGTCAGCCAATTTTTTTAAGAATTTTTACGATTTTGTTGTCTCAGAGTCATAACTTTACAATGCTACAACTATACACAATTGCTTCATTACGATATATGGGATACTTGTATAATCAATTATAATCATGAAGATAAAGAGTAGTAAATGGTATAATTGAAAAACACGATTTTGTTAATGTAACTTTATCGAATAATGTTAAAAAATGACTAGAAGTGATATTAATAAGTACCTTTTAAAAATATCTCAAACGAAGATTAATGGAAATGCAGTATATATATCGAAATAAAAAATATTGAAAAGTCCTCTGAGCTGTCTTGTTATTTTATAAATTTTTATTATAGATACTATACGAATTTCCAACTATGCGAATAATTTTCCCATTTAATTTAGGAAAAGTTTCATAAACTAAATATATTTCATTACGGTATATTTAACTCTATTTAATTGCATTTACCTATATTTAGCTGTGTTTAATATAGAACACCTGCGTCCCATATATAATATAGTTTATATGTAAATATAATACAGCTTCATTGACGGTATCCAAAAATTTTTTTTTTTAGGCACGGATTGGCTTGGTCTTTGATCAGAACGTCGGCTATTATACTCGATAAATTTTCATTATCCCTCATGTCATCAATTTTGCGGCACGGAAATTCATCGTTACTCGAACCACGCGAAAAATATCCAGGCCAAAGGAACGAACGAGAGAGAGAGAGAGAGGGGAGGCAGGAGGAAATGGAAGAAGAAAAATGCGAGAGAAATAAAAGGGAGGAGACCGAAAAGAGAGCTGTTCGTATTAGGTCGGTGAGGTACGTATAGACGACTTTGAAGTGGGTACATGAATAAAAAATATGCCGCTAACACGCGTCGACCTATTTCGGCTTCTTTCTTCTTACTTTCTTGTAACCATGAATATTAAAACGCGTATAGTTCGTGAAATGTTAAGGGCCAGTTATCGAGTAGAAATTTTTAAGGAATTAATCGATACATCGATTCTGTTTTGTCTTTCGCTTTTCTTACGAATTTCAATAACTTTGAAGGAAAGCAATCTTTCGTTTATATTTAAATTTAATTAGAAGCATCGTAATTTAGACAAAAATTATGTTCCATTATGTAATATGGAAAAACGTGTAAAATATTCGAGGAATAGTACTCGATATAATATTATCCAGTGCTATTATCGAGTATTATTTAAATTATATCTATAAAAATATTAATTTGCATATTCAACCTACAGCATAAGCGATATACAAAAGTATTAGAATACAAAAACATTAAGAGATTAATAAACATGAAAGTTTATATTCTGAAATAATTCATCTCTTCTAGGTGATGCTTTTAATATGTTATTAATCATGTCAAGTACTGTTTTATTATTATGTTATGAGATGTAAATGGTGGGTGGGAATGACAGGGGATGAATGGGACTATATCATTGAGCAGAACATTTTGATAAGTTACGACAAGAGGTATTTATAACTTCCAGCACTAAGTGATAGTACAGTAATGCATGGGAAAGATAAAATGATGAACATTGTATTTTTCTCATTGTACCTTAGAAGTTTGAACAGTGTTTATGATTTTTTTAAATGACCAATATACGTAATCGACATATACAATTCAAAATTCTTTCTAAAATCTAAATGTAAGCACAAACACTTGCGTCTATCAAAAATGTCAAACTTCTGATGAAGATTCTTTCCACAAGTGAAACACAAGCGAGGAATTGAAACTTTCATTTCACTTTCCAATCCTAAACTTCACTTTTCATTCACTGCCAGAGCAACAAGTTCAGAGGATTCATTCATGCCTCGAAACAGTAGAAAGTAGGGGAAAAAGAGCGGGCACAAAGTGGGACAAAGGACACGTATAAATTAGAATATATTCATTTTGCTACGATTACTGCACAGAAAATAATCGATTCGAACTGACCAGCAGTCTCCTCGTATTTAAATTGCTACAATCAATCAGATCAAATAAAAAAGAATCGGACAAAGCTAAGGAAAGGACCGAAGACGCACAAAAATCAGAATAAATTTTATAATTATTCGATAGACAATGATCGAGCGAAACTCAACGTCGATGGTCTTGCGTATAAATTCAATAAAGGATGGACGATGCAAATTTATCAACAGTATCCTCGCATAAAAGTTCCTCACCTTTTTGACCAAGTAAGAAACCACGCGAAATGAAGAAAAGAAATTACACACAGAAATAAATTAGAATGATTTCTTGTAACTACATTTAGCGTCACGATGATTTCATAGAAGATATAGTGGATTTAAACTCACCGATGTCACCGAACTCAATGTCTTCACGTTGGAATTCCACCCTTTCGAGCAGGTTGAATGAACACTCGTATGGAGCGCAACTGGTACTGAGCTGTGGCGAAACTAAGGTCCTGGTGCTCCTTCTCCACCACTTGTTCGCTTGCCAGCAGTTTCCAGCTATGTCGAGCACGATGCGCAACCTCGAATATTTATGCAACCCTCCCCACCAGCAGGACGAGCTGTTCGAAACGAAAATTGTTTCAGGACTCGGAAAGTTTTCCCCTTCTCTTCCGACATTCACCTATCCGCGCTTCGGCTCGTTTCCTCCCCAGCCACCGACAAATCTTTTCTCATGCAAATAAACGAACGATTGGTATTTTGAACGCGGAACTCCCGTGGTTGGCTTAGTAGAGTTAAATATGGGAGGGACTTCAGGTTTGTTGACGTCAGGTACGTTCCTTGATGCGTGATGGTAATTTTAGACTGACGCAAATTGTTCTTCTTGGGCTGCTTGTTTTCGCAAATAAACTTTTATGATTGACGAAAGCGCAAAATGAGATTTCGGGGAAGGGGTGGTCTGTAGAATTTTGAACATAATTGAAAAATGTAGGTATTTCATAATTTTATGGACAGGATGTATATGGAATGGATGTGGATGGTAACTGATGGTACAAGCGGAAAGGGGGTGAAAGAAGTCGAAAATATAGAATAAAAATTTTTTTCTTAATTTTTCCATCGAGACAACGATCTACAGTGAGATCCGTTATAACGAGATAAGATTCAAAGTTGATTTTCTCGAAAACAAAGCCTCGAATGAAAGATTTCTATTCTATATTTTCTTTTTTCGCGTAGAATCACCCCCTTTCCGCTTGTACCACCAGTTACCAACCACCCTGTATATTCGTACGTGAAGCTAGTCTAAAGTCTATTAATATAAATACTAAATGTACAGAAAATCGGTTAGGTGTTCGAACTGTAAGACATATCCAAGTAAAATCATATATCTAAAAAGACGAGATTCTATGTTTTTTGTTTCGAGGAAATAGGAATAATTTCTGAATTTCGCCACCGGTAATTAGTGATACACAAAGTTGGTAAAAACAAATCAAACAGATGTTATATTCAAATACGATTGCTCACGTGCAGCGGATGCCTGGCAGCCGCAGTAGAGCGTGCCTGTCTATGGTCAGACGCGTGCAAACAGGCGGAAACACAAATTAACAGTAACAGCTTAATCTTAAATCTTCCTACACCTTAACACATCGTTACAATTCCACGTATTTGCCCTTTCGAGTTCTCATTTATTCTATTAAAAAGTTTCTTTAAAATTCTGATCACTGAATTAATTGATTATACATAATCTATAAAATTTAATTTTTTTTTTTGTAACCATCAAAAAACACGATGTCTATGTTAAAATACCGTTAGGCAAAAAACAGTTTCTGCGACCATTATCATCGTTATCATGCGAACATAGTCTCATGGTAATATACCTCTCGCATTTGCATAAAAAGGCATTTTTAATATTTATCTAATATTATAAATATTTATGATGAATTTCTTTTTTTTGCAGTAATCTGCTTCAGAAAACCTTACGTTACTTATTTATCAAAAATTCCTGATTTACAGACGTGGTACTCCGTTACGAATATTCTTCGTTCACTCGACGAAATCCTTACACTTCCAAAATTATAAATCAGAGAATAAAAATATTTCATCTGTCGGAGATGAAAGAACACCGGAGCCTTTGGAACTTTGGATAACCCCGCAACATTGTAACCTAGAGTCTACTATAGCAGTAATTAAACAATTGTAGTTATTTAATCCGATTGTAATTGTTCGAGATTGGTGATAGTGAGCTCTAGCTCGAGGCGACAGTCTGTCGCCCAACGTAGCCGCGGCCAAGGGATGAACGCTTTGTTTAACAAAGGTATGGAGTAATCCTATAGCTCAAAAGCTTAAAATCCTATAGCTTAAAAGAAATATTCATGGCGGCACGTGACAGTAAATATTCCAACGGTTTTTGTCCCGTGGCTCGCCACTCGCAGACCCTATTCCTGGAGTAAGATAATTGCCAGATGTCGATGCGTCTCCACAGTACATGTTCAGCTAGCTCGAGGGCTCGTTATAAATCTTAAGATTTAGTCAAATAAAGTCCATCAAACAGACAAACAATCTTTGTCCCCACTACGGGAAAATAGGGGAGACCAATTTTTCAACGAGCGGCGTCTCCCACTAGCAACTTCCCCTCGAAAACAGCCAGCATCTTTTTCTAACCACCGGTATAGAGATTGACCAATTAGCGGCAACGACAATTTCCCTTACTTTCTGAACGGAGGCTTTTCTCGACGAATCCGATCTCGTGTCCTTAGACACGCCCCAATATAGTTTTCCTCCGTGGTATCATCGGGACGGGAAAGTCATTCTCGCTCGCGATCTCATCGATTAAAGAGTAACATCTTCGCGATCAGTGGTTATTTCACGTTTTAACCAGACTTAGACTTTGTGAGTACGTCCTTTTGTCATCCCGTTGGCCGCGGCTACGTTGGGCGACAGACTGTCGCCTCGAGCCAGAGATCACTATCACCTATCTCGAACAATTACAATCGGATTGAATAACTACAATTGTTTAATTACTGTTTTAGTAGACTCTAGGTTACAATGTTGCGGGGTTATCCAAAGTTCCAAAGGCTCCGGTGTTGTTTTATCTCCGACAGGTGTTCTTTCATCTCCGACACATCGATTTCCAATCTGTCTTGAATAGATCGATAAAATCGCGAAGGTGAATATTTTTATGGCCCACGAATATAATTCCAATCGAATTGCCATGAATATTTGATCCGTCAATCGCGTGAACGTACTTGTAACTCACGCTGGGATGATCCGCGTGAGCGAATTCATCATCACGCGAGATTCCGTCGCAACGCGTTTTCATGTAACGCTATATCCATCGCGTAAACGTGGCCACGTGAACAGGGGAAGGCGGCGAGTGTACGTTAAATATTATGCCGTAGTTGGGTTGGTTAATTGGTCAGAGCAAGCCAGTTAGTTTCATTACGTTATCTCCATCTTCGTGGGTTTCGCACAATGGAGGCCTCTTCCAGTATCGGGGCCACTAGGCCTGCGTGCGTTCTAGAGCCTCTTTATCCGAACGAGACCGATTCCTCGATCGAATTCTATCGTTCTCCATAGTTTCCTGCTTTCTTTTTCGTATTTTTCATATTTCGATGAGACATGGATTTTAGTAAATGATTTTTTTGACGTATTAGTATGACGTATTAAGTAAATAATTTGGAATTTCTTATGTAAACTATAACTGGTGCATAAACACGTTGCGTAAACTTGGCTTAATTACTGGTTTGTGATAATTCATATGCTCTAATTTTACCGATGAAAATTATATCATCCAGAAAATATGACATTCAAACGCTGATTTCAATGACTGCATTTTCCGAGATGACAGACAACCGTCTGTGTAACTTAAGAACATTTTTTTAGATATAGCGCGAGTTTGAGCTAATTCTGACTGCGAACTGAAGCAATTAGTTATACATATCGTAGCAAATATTTATTGTTTAATATCCACTATTACACTACACACTGTACGATGCGAACAATCGGATGAATTTCCAACTCAATAGCAGTATTGTTTAATCTTAAAGCTGATACAAACGTATTACACATATCGCTGACGTAGTCGACTGCATATGTGCATAGATGAAGTATTATGACAGAATTACCGATACGTATTATGCGAGGATAGGGAACACCATTGGAAATGTCATTGCATGTTAAGAATAACATTATATTGCGACAAAGAAAAGGCATCTATAAGAAATGAGCAGAATTACACAAGCAAAAGCTACATAAATCTCAGATGTATCAAATAAATTCCTTAAAACATGTACGATGAATATATTACGAACACTCTTAAAAAAAGTTCTTTTCAATAAGCTTGAACGCATAATTTTTCGATTCTATTTCCCAGTCCCTCTCATATAACCTCTTTTCCAACATACAACTAAACTACTCAATCTTCCATTTCCTAGCCCGACTTGTAAACTGTTTCCCAGCTTCTCTGCAAGCCTCTCTTCCATCGTATAACCCTCTTCAGTCCTCTTTTTCAATCAGACTTTACTCGAATACAAAAATGCTTATCGTGACAACACATCGTTATACTATTCGCGTGAGAATCAAATTTGATCAAGGATATTTATGTAAATTTACACCTTCGTGTATCAAAGACATTATTTAGATGAGAGAAAAAAAGAAAAAATATGTCAAAAGGCAAAGTTTATGCTTTAATGAATGATCAACGAAATAGATTGTAAGCAGAAATTTGTTTATTTACCAAATATTCTGGAACATTATAAAGAATACATTTTTGTATATTAGGAGCGTCTTACGGATTTTCTCGTTTCTAAATTTCCTATAGATGGATAAAACTCCACACTAATGTTCTATCTATGCACATTAATGTCTCAATGAAAATTAATATTTTTACATTGGGTAGGTATTAGGAGAGTATTAATTAAAGA
This sequence comes from Bombus bifarius, assembly GCF_011952205.1. Lineage (NCBI taxonomy): Eukaryota > Metazoa > Arthropoda > Insecta > Hymenoptera > Apidae > Bombus > Bombus bifarius. The sequence goes on along the minus strand of NW_022885036.1, from coordinate 22,195 downwards.
AATGTTGAGATTAACAAGAATAAATTATGCAAAAGATCGCTATGAAGAACGACATCTTTTTATGTAGCACCGAATCCATCGAAAAATAGAATATTTTTATGATGCAGTAGTGATTTTTATTCAAAGCTTCTCTAGTTTCTCAAAAATGCATAGAATGTACGTTGCATAACCATCTATCAACCACGCGTAATAAGTATATGGTAGATAGTAGCAACGACAATATAGAACAAGTTTACTATAGAAAATTAGATCTCCTCGTAGAGGATCGTGCGTTTTAAAAATCACAATGCTTTCGACATTCGTTGAATGTTCTCATCGAAAGCCTTTTCAACTGCCCGCGAACGTTTAAAAATCCACACAATCTAATAATCGACTCGAGTCAGCGAATAACGAAGATCATAACTTTATCTTGCATTTTTCGATCGAAAAAAGAAAAGAAGCAAAGAATGTGAACGTAACGAAAAAGAATAAAGAGGATAAGAAGCGCGTGCACGAGAATTACGCGAGCTTCGAAAGATCGTGGAGGGCATCGTTAATGACCCACTCTAAGTGGCGAAGAATTACACGCTGGCACGCTCTCCACATACCCTGATCGAATGCAGGGCCTCTAAAATGCTGAACTACGTCCGCAAGTTTTGTTATCGTTGCCAGAGCGAGGTGACAGAGCTTTAGTGCAAGGTTAGTCGGCGATGAGTGAAGTGGCAATCCTCTGCACGGCCATTATTCTTCGGTAGCGGCTAGGACCAGAAAGGATTTCGTTCGAATTCCTGTCGTGAGTACATTGCTTCATCGGTACATTGGATGGAATATTTCTAAAAACCGACGTTCCTACGCGTCGATTTCGGTTCCTTTCTCTCTGATGTCTCTACATCATTTACGCACGTAGCGAGTCTTCTGGATTTACAGTTTGTCCAAACTATTTCTCATTAAGAATCTCTAAAAAAGTGAATATGATATGGTGTCTTTCTCTCAAGACTATCGGTTTTCTTTATCCTCGATCGAGTCGTTAAAAGTTTGTCTTAGATATTTTATGCAAAGATTGTCAAGAGAAATGTTATCACATTTACTTGTAGGATTTTAGTATTCGAATTATGAAGGTTTAATATGTATAAAAATATATGTACACATTTTAAAAACCTGTTAAGCTATAGCTACATCGAATTACTCCTAGTAATTTTTGTTTTGAAACGATAAATTTGTCAGTGGTAATTTTCTTCAGTTCGATAGAATTCTGATGTAAAAGTTTTCTAACAGAACACAAAGTCCTGAACTGACTTTCTCTTAAATTCTTGAATTTTATTACAAATGTTTGATCAATAGCGTAAATAATTATGATTGAAGCGATATAACGAAAACCGTAACAATTTTGCCAATTGTAATGTACAAACGAAAAATCGGTCTGTGTCATTTTAACAGATTTAGCAATCTTAGTGTTGAGAGGGTGGTTTTTCATTTCTTTGTTTTAGCGGGGTAAATATAAGAGAACTGTAAGTCGTTAGCTTAGTGGAAGCGCGTCTTTCATTCCATTGTATCAAACTGTGATTAATCGCGACGAACGTGCAATTAAGATGTGTACCGGAGAAAAATCTGCTGCATTTAGTTGCGTGAATTCGAGTTAACCCGAGGCAGTGGAGAAATAATCTTATCGATAAATAACACGTAATTTTGTCGTATATTTCATGCCAGGAAACCTTGTCGACTGAAAAATTGTGATTTTCGTAAGTGATAATAAATTTACCAAACAATTTGTTTGTTTCTGATTAGAAAACCGATCGACTTTAAATTCTGAGAGAACGTGTTTCACAAATGATGAAGAATTTTCGAAACAATAGTGGCAAAATCTTTAATTTGATCTCTCAATAAAAAAAATCTGTACTCTCATTATGTTCTTAACTTCGATCGGTTCACACGAATTTAATCTAACAAGTCGTTACTTGGTACTGAAATAAACCAAATTTAACATGCAATCTTATGATACAATATTTTAATTATTAATTTTTCATAGAGAGTTTTTCAACGTTTCTTAACTTGAAAACCTAAAGGAACAGTGAAGAGATATCTTCAGTCCTATGTAATTCAAATAAAACACTACAAAATACATTGTTATGGACGCTTGGAAAATTCAAAACAAAGTCCTCCGCGTGAATAGAGATATAGCACACATAGGATTAATCTTTCAATAATTTTCTAATAATATTTACGTATATTCAAAAATATTTCTAACAAATATAATATTAGTAAAATTGTCTACAATTCCAAGAATACATATTTCGCTGAAGATGGTCTCGCGTGAAAGAATTACCTGAATTTAAGTACAAAACAGAAACGAAAGAAAAATCCGCGATGGATCAAGTCTATTGTACCAGCGAATGGAACTTGAAATCGAATTTGGATTGTTCGCCACGGACACGATTTCCAGGTAAATCGATACATTCTAAAAAGCAAGGAAGCCCGTGGGACGGGACAACAAAAATAAATTGAGAAGATTAATTGCAATTACCACATAGGTCGGGTTACACCATTGTTTGACCAACGTCCCTCCTGAACTTCGAAACTGGGTTGCATAATGCGGTCGAGGCACGAGCTTAACCCTGCATTGGGCTAAAATTTCATACATGCTCGTCAAAGAAAGCCTAGACGATGATAATTACCATTTTCAACTATGAAAATTATCACAGAAACTTAGAATTGCACAGCATTTCTGTCCATCTATTAACACGACGTAACATTTCTTCTTCTAGAAAGAAATTCAGAAGAAAAGATGATTGTGTCTAAAAAAAAAAAAAAATGAAAAATGAAAAACACGAGATTCAGGTTTACGATCATAGAGAGTTTTCACCGTAACGTTGCGTTTACACAATTTTTATGTATTATTTTGCTACTTGGTTCTTAATAAGTTAATCGATGCCGTGACCAAGGGCACTCGAGAAGCAGAGTCGCGAGAATTCGAGACGTAGAGATCGTGCGAGTCAACGAATTTCTCGAGAGAAAAGTTTATTCGCTCGAGAGGAGATAAACTCTTAAACAACATGTAATTTCTTTTCTCTTGTATTTTCCCAGCGTTTCGTTTACTTTCTCTCCCCTTTGATAAAAAGTTACGATAGTTGACATGGTTCAGCATTTTGAAACATCTGATTTTTAATTGACAAGTTTCTCGAAGAATATTAAATGGAGAACCTTTTAATTGAAAAGATGTTGGGTTTTTAAAATCACTGAGGAGCTTGTTTCAACTTCTGAAACTTTTCGGTCGGGATAGATTTTTGGAAAGTAATTTTAATTGATACGCTTGTACTTCGCTTAGTATACTACACCACCTGGAATATTTTCAATTGGATTTTTTATTGCAAAAATTTATTAATATTGAGAAAACTTTATTCTGCAACTGCATTCTCTTATACAAATATTTCTTCTTCATTTGCTACCCACCTCATTCTACAAATATTTCTCCACGATAATTTTGTAGCTCACTCTCTCTTATAAATTTGTTCAAATAATTAATATACGCGGGCAGTAGTCAAACGAAATCCATCTGTCACTCCATTTGATTATTTTACAAATTTCCATTTAATATTAAGGGGACAAATATTTAATTCGTTATTTTCACGATTTATGCTAAGGATCGCGCTACATCAAAACTTTTAGTTCGTAATGTACGTCAATTTTAATGTCATCTGAAGGTTGGAATTATTCTGTATTCCTATCTCATTTAAAATTTAAACTCCACTCTGTAGCATTAATTTGCAGCAGAGACAGCGAATGAATGTAGTAGTCATCTTATCCGTATGCTACAGCGTTCAACGAATTTGCAACTCGTTAATCTAAGCGACACACAACAAGTATTTTGTTTTAGCAGCATTGCCATTCGTTTCAACTTCATCTGAGCGAATGGAAAATCCACGTTCGATCAAAGGAAATATGGTGCGCGAGTTATTCAATTAATTGTCGTATTTATTGATAGTTTAATTAGTTTGCACATTTTCTTTATTTTCACCACAAATTCTGACCAGTTACAGCCTCTTGTTCTAATGTATTTGAAAAAATTAGTGGTTTTATATACAATTTATATACAATGATAAAATGAGAATATTTTAACGTTAATCGAACAAGCTTTCCTTTTAATCAGTAAAAATTATATCGTTTTCAAACATACATCGTACAAAAATTGTTCATCAACCGAATTTGACGAATCGCCAGGCAATTTCTTTTAATTGAAAAAAAGAAACGCGAGGTCTTTTAATCCACCGAGAAGATTATTCGTACAGTTGTAAAATGTCGAATAGATAAAGATTGTACGCGTCTTGTCTTAAACTCTCATTAGCGTAGGTTGATTCGTGCAGTAAAAAAAAAAGGAGGGGAAAATAACTTTGCTAAATTCAACCAGGCAGCTTTCGTCGTATTAAAAGTTTTAGGGTTGTTTTATAATTATGAGCCGAGGTTTGCGACAACGCGACGCAGTTTACAATAGTTCGTCGCAGTTGACAATACTTCAGCAACGCGTAGAATAACAGACGATGAAGAATAGTGGTGCAAAAAAACGAATGATATATTATAACGCATGTCGTCATTGATCTGGAAACTCATTAAACGATAGGATTACGGCCATATTCGCGGATTGTATCCGCGACGGATATAAAACGACAAATTCCGTGGACAGGTTCGTTGTAACAACGTCGACCACTTGGACACAATACTCCTTGATTATCCGTGTGATTTTATTCGCGGGCGTGGAATTTCCACGAAAATTCGAAACTGTATGCCACGGTTTCGTAAACCGGTGTTCCATCGCGAAAGTGCTGGATGAAACTAAGTATATAACGTTCAATTCGCGCAATTCTCTTCAATTGACATCATTCCGCCCTATGTTGCATGACGTTTACGTCATGTTTCGAAGAATTTGACATAGGACGGCGCAAACACCATAAATCAATTGTTCGACAGGCGATCGATCGATTTTAAAGTAAGCTTAAACGCCGTTAGATGAACGGCGTCAAGTGAGTTGGCCGTCGTGTCGTCTGCCGGAAATCGAGCTGGCGACACCAGTTTCGCGCTTGTCACGCGCAAGTGTTAGATTGTTTTAAATGGCGTGACGCGGATGACACTTCTGTAATTGTTAAAATTGTTGATTCTTGTCTTTGAGATAACTGGCAAAGAATTGTAAAAGATAGCCTATTGTCAAGAGGAATTTCTCAGGAGTTCGATGGTTCGTTAAGAGGTTCAAGTTGTGCGATTTAGTATTGTTAAACACTGTATTGTGCAACTATTTGCACGTTCATAATGTATATTGATAAATCTAAATGGCGTGACGCGAACTATACTAAATGGCGTAATTGCTAAAATTGTTGGTTTTTACCTTCGCGATAACTTTGAAAGCTTCCGTGAAAGATAGCGTATCGTCGAGGTCCGAAGTTACTCGTATACTTTAGGATTTTTACGCGGCTTTATGCAACTATTTGGACTTTTATAATGTGTATTGATAAATTTAAACGTTGTGACGCGAATGGTATTAAATATTATGATTGTTAAACTTGTTGATTCTTTCCTTTAACATAGCTTTAAAAAGCTTCTATAAAAGCTAGCGTATTGTCAAGGTTCCTCAAAAAATCGGAGTTTTCTTGAAAATTCAAACTGGTTTAGGATTCTAAAACATTGGATATTTCTATTTTGAAACATTTTATAGCCGCGTTTTACGTTTAAGATATACTGAATCTTCATTTATATTACAGATTGTATCATTATGCTGTTATACCTTTAAATTACAAGACCGTATCTTCAAGACTAATTATTAATCATCTTAGAATCTCAGGATTCGATCCTTCGACTTTTAAATTACCTTACGGTATTAAATCATATTACATGGTAATGAATTTTACCAACTTGTTGAAATAGCTTGTACTCTGCGCAAATCAAAATCGTATTATCACTAGATTGATATACAACTAAGTTACTGTATGTCATAGCAACTTTTCAAATCGATCAAAATCAAAAACGATGCGGTTCGTATCGCGGCAAATAGTATGCCGTGTGTCACAAACATGAAGATCTTGTAGTAGACATTGAAAACTGTGGAAAAATATATATTACGATATTTATATATTATTAATATTATAACATTGCGAAGATATTCGTTGTTGCAGTTTAATTACATTAGGGTTGAGTAAATTAAGCTCATTAAATGTCAGTATAAGAAGAGACAAAATTACATTTTAAATTAAGAACATCGATTTCAAAAATCATTAACATTAAACATTATAGATCATTAAACATAATCATTAAACATTATAGATCTTTAACTACAGCGCGTTGCAATGTAATATACTCGCGTTTAATAATTTTGCAGAACGATATCCTACGAATATTAAACCTTAATCGTTTCCTAGAATTAACTCAAATAAATCCAGGAAATCCCTCAGAGCCATTGATAATTGTCTTACCTGGTAGTAAGTACTTTAATTACGAAACATTACATTACATCGACGACTGTTAATGCGTTAACTGAATTATCGTTTATAGACTAGTAAATTAAGTCACCCTACATAGAAATACAAAATTAGATTTTACGTTGAAAGCGTTGATTTTGGAATCTGTACTGGTCGATCTTATAATTCTACGCCTGTACGAAATTCTGGCAACACTATATCGGAGAACGGAATGGCATACTCATGGGAATAAGGAAAAATACAGTTTAAATTATTAATATAAGATCTACTTCAAGTAAATTCAGATTTGCTTCTGAATAATCATGGTTTTCCCATGCTGAAAAATGATCGAGCAATATGAATAATAAAGAACCATTTCTTAGAATTAAATGAGTTTCTATATTTCATTTTCCTAATATAAAATTTTACCAAATACCAAAATTAATACACTTGGACCTAATTAACTAGTATGATATAATAAATACAATGTTATACTAAATAAATATATTAATAATTACAATGCTAAGTGTATTTCGAAATTATTTCTTATTCCCTTTAACAAAATCCTTGCACCTATCATGTTTTTGCAACAGCCTGTATATACAAGGTGTCTCGTCTTGATCGAGCCAGGCAAATATCTCTTAAACCGTATATTATTCGAAAGAAGTGTTTCTTCGAAAAATACATAGCTTCGAGATCTCAAGGTGACCTTCGTTTATTCAAATGGATTTCTACATACATTTTTTTCATACGCTATTCGATGGATTTTTTAATTCCCTACAAACCAGTATTAGAGTACTTCAATGGAAAAATGATTAGTTCAAAAGGTATTCCAGCTTCAACCTTGTAAAACTTATCGCATGAAAGACAAGGAAAGATAACACAGCGCACTTACGTTTATATGTTTCTTGTCCTCCACACGCTCAATTTTAATGAAATTAACAATGAGATATCTTTTAAGCTAAGAATTTTCAGATACAACTACCTTGATACTTTTCCGTAGAGAACTAAAAAGTGCATCGGATGGTGTATGAAAGATAAAACGTATAATTCAATTGGAAGAAACAACGGTTATCTTAGAATCTCGTAAACGCTTCCACTTAGACAAATCCAATTGAACGTCGTAAGATGGGCCAATTGAAACCGTACAATTTTATTGTACGCTCTTTCTCGAATTACGTATAGTTTAGGATATATGTTTGCGTGGAACGATCAAAATGAGACACCATGTACATTAATACATTCCACATTCATTATCGCGAAATTGCGTTTCCTTTGACTTTTTCAAGTTTCCGGGACGCGACAGCACGTTCCATTCAACCGCAATTCGCGTACTCGCTTACAATTAGTCAGGGTCGCGATACTCGCGAGTTCCACTCGCGCGATTAGTCATAATGGCTATTATTTTATTGTGTAACAGCTTTTTCCCTCGTTGCTTGCCAATCGAATTGCCTGTTACCGAGAGGCACTACTCGACACGCCCGCGTCTTTAAACGTTAAATACCTTGAATATTAATGTCAGCGACGTCTGATATAGTGCATTTTACCGATGATGAAATCCACTCGATCACTAGGGAAAAACACGGCGTAACGAGGGCGTGTGTATACGAAACGTGGATCATTTGCTCCGCACGATCGATCATGCTAATGTAACGAATATAACAAATCGTTACGATAGCTTCTACTCTTGGAAGAAAGAATAGAAATACCAGCAGACACTGGGAAAATGACAAATGTACAATCAGTTCCAAGTAATCCGCATGTCTTGAAAACATTGACATTCTTTGTTTAAATAAAGCATGTAGGAGTCAATCTGACAAGCTGAACTGATCGATTTCGATGTTTGAAAAGTTTTTAATTTTACGTATCAAAATACGTAGATAGGGTTCATTTCGCAGAAACGGAACGATTAATTAACCTCGATAGAATTGGTCAGTTTTATTTCTATATCGTAGTTACTTTTTGTTTTATTACGCAAGAATAAAACAGTTATGTTAATCGTTTTGTTACGAAATACGTTAACTCTACGCTGAAATTTTAGAAGATTTTACTCGAGTATAAATAGCCCTTCTATTACGAAGACTTTTGTATGGGAATGTAGATGCCGAAAAATGTCAGCTCGAAAATACAGAGGAAAGATTTATATATAAAATTCAGCATAAACCGGAAACGTCACTTCAAGACGCGTAAATGTGGCAATGTATCTTTCATCAAGATAGAAAAAGAGACGTCGAAATTATTAATAGACTAAATTAAGATAAATCTGTTGAATGGTTTAATCGAGACACAATGGAATACACAATAAAATTCTTACAGAAATACATAATAACAGAGTAGTGATACATCAACAGCTGTCATCAATCTCAGGTGTGCCTTATTACGTTGACCCTGGCCACGGATTAGCTAACACCTTGATGGTGACGTTATTAATCGATGTGGTTTTTACTTTCTGAATGATATACAGCATTATGTGACGTTTCCTATTTCAGCAGATTGACTTTAGAAAGAAAGAAACTGTAGAAAGAGAAAGGGAGAAAATGGGGAGTCATAAATTCTCGTATCATTAATAGAAGTCTAAATATCACGTGATAAGTTTTATAATAATTTCACATTTTATATCTTGGAAATATAAATGTCACAAAATCACACAAAACAAAAATGTTGTCAACGCAGACCCAAAACGTAAAATATTCGGCTTACCTTTTCAATTTAGTTTCCATCAAAGATAGATTACGGATTTTTATGCAAATTCATATCTTTACGAATATAGCTGAAAGGAACGGGACCTCGATGGATAATCATTTTTTCGATAGATATTATAACGAGTACTATAGTTCGAATTTATTCATATATTTTTGCTTATGTTTCGCGTTTAAGTCTCCCATAAGTGCGTAAAAAGTTGCATACTAGTCAAAAATTGAATGGTCACACATTTTGGTCAAACTTGAGTTAAAAGTAAAATATGGTTCTACAGTATTTGTAAATTATTGCAGATATTGCGATCAAAAGACGATTTAATGTTAAACACAAGAAGCACATTAGGTGCTCGAAACTTGTGGCACAGCGTAGCTTAAAAACTCCTTTATCTCGACATGCGCTAAATGTGTTTTAGATCTTTACTCTCGGTTTCCATTCGATTAAAAACGTAGAATGAGAAACAAAACTCCAGAGAGTACAAACGTCCCTTCCATAGGATTCCACAGAAATCACCCCCATTCAACATACATAACATTCGTACGTACATCGATAAAAGTCCAGTATTTCTTTCCGATCGGAGAAAGCAAGCCATTCTCATGAGACTTAAAATTCGACATACTAAACTGACACACTCTCATAACTTTATCCTATTTGTAGATGATAATCTTCTTAATCGTAGCAACGTTAATGCATGAAAAGTAAATTAAATTAAGAAATAAATTCGCTCTGCCAAACGAGATGCAGCATGTTTAAATCAGAAGCATTGAAGATCTTCTTTATCTTCTCAAAGATATTAATCTGTATCAGCAATTATGATATCGTAAGCTACCTGCTTAATTCTAACATACGCTGTATCGTAGTATAGATACCGTTGTTTGAGTTTCTAACTTGCCTTATTGCATTCTACGCTTTGCTCTTTGTTACGTATTTTATTAATCGCGGTAGCTACCTAATCCCAGAACATAAAAATCATGAAAACGATAAAGAAATAAATAAATAAGGAAGAACAGAGCATCGACTATTAGTAAAACCTACTCGACGATAGAAGCGCCTTTTCTTCGTTTCGCGGTGCCGCGAAAACGAAAGAAAAACCGCGGCCAACAGAGCGAAGGTAAAGAATCGGAAGCCGGCGGCAGAATTAAGAGGAACGCCGTTGGCTGTTTACAGTGAATACCGGTCGCGATAAATCCAGCCTCCGGTACACTCGAAATTGCTTTTCGAGGGTCGCCTTGTAGCGGATGCAATTAAACAGGATCACTGTACGCTCGTAATAAAATCTCCAAGTTCCAGTGCGCTTCCGGGATGAAAGAATCGGCTGCCTCCGCGGTGCGACGCTATTCCCGGGCGTGCAAAAAGTTCCCTTGAAAGCGCGTACTCCTCGTAACGAGCTTTTGCTAATTTTTTTAATTAATTCAAGATCGAATAGGTATCGATTAGAATCGCGATCCACATTTACGCGTTTCGATGAAACACGAATTATTAACACGAAAACACTTTCGTATTGGGTTTGAATAACATATAACGAGGTTTGAAACGAGCAGAATGTTTAATTGAAAAATTTAACTTACATTTTTACGAAGCGTCAAGACATTGTGAGATATATTTCGAAGGATTATATTTTGCTCAAATGTTTGCATTGATTTGCACAAATTATGCAGCTATATTGTTACAATATGGAACGTATTATAATGAAACGTATATTGTTACAATAATGTAAGGTAAAACCAATCCATAAATTACAGTAATGAAATTTCATATTGAATATGTACGATATTGTAACTATACAAATTAATGAACAGTTTAACAGTTTAATTAATGAACATGATAAACAATTTAATAAATCACAACTGAAGACCTTAGTAAAATAGACGTGTAAGTGCAGTTATTCAAGAAGATGATAAAAACGCTCATACAATTCCAGTTTTAATAGCATGAAAGTATAACTGCACTTACACATTTCAGAAATATTAATTATCCTAGTACTATTGCTCTTTTAATATAACGTTTTTGAACACGTAACATTAAAATCACGAAATCTATCATGATGGATCTGCCACATTATGTTCAGTTATGTTTCCTGTACTTCTCACGGAAATTACTTAACGAAATAAGGTTCGACTACGTCTAAATTTAATCTTAATTCTTTTATTTTTTTAAATTTGCTAAAAATCTCGTGTTATTTTTAGCTCATTAAAAAGGTTTCGTATTATATTCATATATTTATACAAATTGGTGGGAGGATTTTAATTAACGATAGCCTGCGTCCATCGAGGCAAGTGGAATTAAATTTGATCTTGTAATGAAAGTTTGCCAGTTGCACTCTGTGTTTAAACGGTTCGAAGGTATTTAGTGTCTTTTGTAGAAAATCAAGAGCCGCAATGTTATACAGATTGTGAAGCTGTTCGCAAGAGATACGAAAAGTTATGAAGATGGCTACTCGAAAGTTCCCATTAGCCTACTTAAACCAAGTGCATCGCCCTCAACGACAACGACACTTATACTCACCAGTCTCCACCAAAATATGCAAACTACCCCTATGAGAGGTATTTTTCTTTTCTTTTGATAAAAACAAAACTGTATAATAAGCGATACAGAACTTTGCAAGTATAATCACATAAAATCAAGCGGCGTTAGGTAAAACTTTGGTAAACTTGTTATGAATATCGTAACTTTGATCTTCAAAATATAGTAAATTATACCATCAACCCTTAACGCATACCAAGATAGGACAAGCGATGTCTTCTTATCAAGAAGGCTATTAACATTCTCGAAAAACTGTACGATCTTTTTAATAGTTCCATCGATTAGCATTAATATATTTTTTTTTTAGAAGAATATTATACAATATCGCGGAACATTTTACTCGAAGGATTTTATTAAAGTAAAAAGTACGTCAAAATAAAATTACGCTCTGACCAGAAATTATTAACAGTCACTGTGTACGCTATCATTTCGTAAAAGCGCGTTATAATTAAATTTTATTAAAAGGATAATACCGTTAAACAGCTTCGAGGCAAATACTAAAAGTATCGGATAAGCGTTTTTTCATCCAGCAAAAATTCAACAAGAACGTACTGTAAAATGGTAAGAAACTTCTAAAATCCTTTAATACGTCAAGAAGTTGGTGTTCGAGTCTAAAGTGGAGATAAAAAAATGCTTGTTTTCACCGAAAAGGCGAAAGCTCAAGAGATCGTTTTAAGCGTCTTAAGAAAATTATAGCCCGTAAGCATGGAACGTTGAAAAAGTAAATTCGAAGAACAGAATATTATTTGGAGATTGTTTTATTGGGCATGCGCATAAAGGAGCGCAACCACCTCTCTATGAACGCTTTCTACATACGAAACGATTGTGTGCTGAACAAACATCGGACCAATCTCGGTTCACTTCTTCCCTCGCGGCTTGCTTTCACGAATCTCCATCCCTGAAACCATCCTTTCATCCCTCGTGGTCGTGGGTTTTTCGACGCTTCTCTCGTGCGATTGAAAGTAAAGGGAGAGAAAAGAATTAGAGCGATGTTCATCGATTAGGGACGAAGGGTGAGAAAGCATACAACAGTGAAATAGCAAACAGAGAACTTTTTAGGCCTTTAGGCTTTTAATCATTTTTGATAACGTTAGAATCCCAAGCAGAAGTGTAACTGGAAGTCCGCTTTACTGCGGAAGGCAGAATTATGAAATGTAAATAAATAAATAAAGTAACTTTAGAATCTTCAATTTTTAATGATTTAAAAATCTCTGATTTTTAATAATTTTAGGATCTTTAAGAGAAGATTAATCTTAATAATTTTGGAATCTCTGGACAATTTTCATAATTTTATTGATCGATTAAAATTATTTTTGATTCCAAAAATTAAAGTTTCGCGTGAAATTTATTTTTATCAATATCCATAGTTTTTAACAACAAAACACGAGATTCAGTATAAAATAATTTTTGTACCATCGCGCCGGTGTGAAATTTTAAGCATGGACACTGTGTACCTGGAAAATAAGTCGAATACAGAACGTAAAAACGCGTAAAATAGGTTTGAAGTAGAGAAAATGAGGTTTGTAGAATTGTAAAGTGCTGTACCGAGCAGGATTTTTTATTCAAACGAAGTACTTTGTGGTCGAAAGTTTTACGGATTCTAAAGCGATGAGAGCAACAGGTCCCCTACTAAATGTTTCATATTTTTAACTAATTGTTAAGAATTTCAAACGGATGAGATAACCTCGTTAAAGACCGTAGAGAATTTTAAAGTTTGTCGTTTTGTATATAAAATCTGATTATAGACGGTCTCTACCATCTTTCGGTTTAAATCTTCTTCTTTGCAAATCAATTAAAAATTCTTTCAAATAAAAACTATTTATACTTATGTAAATTATTATGAATTTATAAATATATTTAAATTTGTTGTGGTCAGACACGAAGGCCTAATGTAAAATAAACTGCCTTGCATAACTTACGTGTAATAACAGCTGGACAAATCTTTAATTCTGTGGTTGACGAGGAAAAAAACAAAAAATGTTTATCACGGAAAACGTATAAATATAAACTCGTTGATTCGATAAACGCAACAACGATGAGCCTTTGCGTCATTCTTATGCCAATACTATTGATCGAACTGAAAGAAGCTTTCAACACGTTGAATGCTAGCTTTACAGGGATTACCCGTGGCGCCATAATGAATTTTTTATTATGCGATAAATGTAACGGTGAAATATTATAGGTCTATATTTCATGTATAAATAAATTTATTTTTATATGTTTTATACTGTATTAATTTCGTCACGCCGTTGTAGTAACGATGGTGATAATGAACAATCGACATTTGTTCAAATTTTTTGATTTTATTTTTACCAATCTTGGCACTCCGGTTACCGGTGACCTCCATGGCGGCACCGACAAGTTGAGTGTCGGTGACCGATGACCCCCGTGGCATGTGACATGCTAAAATGAACGCGGTTCCGATCAGTCCTTGAAAAACTGCGTGATTCTCGTTTACAATAACATCATGACAGAAAAGTAATTTCAGATATAAAATATCTCAAGTTTTACAGTTTAGGTGTTAGATGCTGTGAAAAATTGAAATAGAATAAAATTGTCTAAAATATAATAACATAAGTCCAAACGAAACGTTTATGAGTCATTCGCGATTCGATGACGTTAACTAAGCATTACATGCTATTTCCAATGAAATTAAGACAAAGTACTGTATAATTAATTTTATAGTAAATTATGTATCCCATGAAACAATGGAACGAACTGTGAAACGCGAAAACTGGAAAATTTCAATCTTCTCCTTCCATCGTTTTTGAAAGCAGGAAAATCGTAATTCAGAATGGAAACATTGTAAACACGATATTATGTTCATAGAATTATCAATTCGAGTAGGTACATGATTTATTGTAACGTAAAACCGGACACTAACGATGATCGAGCATAATTCCCTTTCGCATAATTACTCGAGTTCTCTAATAAACGTTCACCAAGGTTGCTCGTTCGATTGAAACGAAAAACCATTCGAATAAATAGTCTGAACGTTTAAAAAGCGGATCGAGAGGCAAGTTACATCAAGGTTTCCACGAAAAGAATCTACAAACGTCGCTAATAATCGCTGAGAACGAATCACCAACCAAAGCTAACGCGTTTGCCGATCGTGTTACGATAATGACGCGCTACGTCAAACCATTTCGATCTTAGATTTAAGCGAAGTTTTTTCTTCCTCATCTTATATTCATCTATCGGTATATTGATTCTGGATAATGGAAAAAGTCACGGAACTGCGACCAATAGAAACTTGTTAACACGTTGCGAGAATTCTTTTTGTTCTTTCGTCCTATTAGAAGTGGATCAGCGAGTATTGATCGATGAAATAAAGTAATAGATGCAGATGGAGTTTCACTGAAAGATCGTATAACACTGTCGTCTAGTTGATACTTCCATGGACCCAGCTTCGATGGATATACTTTGACGTAAAACGCGACTCATTACTTCCATCGAACCACGTTTACCGTATCGTGTAACTATTTCCCTGGAACTGTTCCATTTATCGCCGGTACTCGTTAAGGAAACACTTCCTGTCCTTGGCTAACCCGGTCGTAGAATGCCTCCTGGATGCTCCGTGATATTTTCAGAAATTCTAGGGAATTTGAGGTCACTTGTAATCGTTGTTCGTGACGTTACACGTCTAATACGTGATTCTTGTTTAGACACGGATTGATATAATGCAGCGATTTTCAATTTTTGTTCAACCTACCGCGCGTCTAAACTAATTATCCAGCAAAATTCTGCTAAAATTCTATTGAAATTCTGGTACGTTAAAAAATATATTATATTTGATTTGACATATGCCATATGCTGTATAGCTATCGTTATGTTTATTTTCTTGAACGCGTTCAATTTTTATATATTTTGCTTTAAAAGATAGATTGAGATGTACGAGGTAATGTTTATTCTTTGTAATGTGTTATTTTGTATTGGCACTGTTGGAGGAAAACACTCCACTCTTCCAGGAAAATTCTACGTCTGCTCTACTGTTTAGTTTTCCTGATTTTCGAACCTATTAAGCATTATCTATTACTAAATTAATTTGAAGAGCCTTCCAGACCAATAGCCTTTTCTGGAATATGCCTTGTGTAGATGGTGCAGTGAGATGTAAACAAACTGGATTTTTGGAATTATAAATACCATAGGCCCATGGCTTCGGGGCTCTATTGTAATGTCACGCTGCCAGCGTGCAGATCTGGATTAGCATACACTGAACTTATACCGTTATACTCGAATATATTTCTGTTACACATTAACAGAATACAGATAACCCCAACAGGTACAATTTTTCTCCAACGATGTTATTTAAATGGTTCATGTTGTTGACAATTTTTTAATCCGTGAAATTCCTGTTTTAACCATTTTAAAAGATTCAATTTATTTTACCTAGTTGGTCACCGATAACCACCGTGGCAACTAACATGTTAACGGCGTGAAAAATTAAATTAAAGCAGAATCGTGAAAACACTGTAAATTCCCACCGATAAAAATTCAAAAATAAATGTACCAAACAAATATCGGTCTTTTAAAATCAACGTCTAAAATACATGTACAAATCTCAAAAAGTAGTTTCCACGATTTTCTCCAGGAACTAATAGAAACAGCATCACTACTTCCCTTCCAAAATCCAATCGATTCGAAACTCGTCAACTTTCAAAATCCACCTTAGATTCCCTTGGAAAACAAAAGCAAAAAAAAAATCATTTGTTTGAAGCAATTCAGCAAGGTTAGCCCGCGAAGGGAAACTCAAGATAAAGTGTTTCTCCTTAGTGGGAAGTGTGACGACGGGCCTCCGGCCGCGTTAACGATGACACGTTCACATTTCCGGCACGCAACGTTTGCCTCTCACCTGATTACAACACTTCATCGTTCATCTTTGTTGATGTCTCCAGAAAAAGTTTTAATCGATTAATATTATTGTTATTATTGTTGTTATTATTATTATTGTTGTTGTTATTATTGTTGTCGTTGTTGTTGTCGTTGTTATTATTATTATCGTTGTCGTTGTTGTTGTCGTTGTTGTCGTTGTTGTCGTTGTTGTCGTTGTTGTCGTTGTTGTCGTTGTTGTCGTTGTTGCCGTTGTTGCCGTTATTGCCGTTGTTGCCGTTGTTGCCGTTGTTGCCGTTGTTGCCGTTGTTGCCGTTGTTACTAGTATTGATATAATTTTGTAACGTCTCATGGAGAATCTTTTCGAGTGCCATGAAACATTACAGACGATGCACAGGACCCGAGCCTAAGATTTGTAGCCTTGATAACCGGCCTCATGAATTATTGATGAGACATTTGAATTCATTTGAATGGCACGGCACGAAATCGCGAAGAAATCTACGAGTATCGACGAGAGGATATCATCGCCTGACCTATCGTCATCCTCGTGCGATTCGTGAACCTGCATCTCATTTTTCTCTGCTTCTTTATGCCAGTTAATGCCACTAAAACTGCCGCGTGATCGATTCTCTGCTAATTTTGGGGAAGAGTTTGCTTTTTCTTTGACTTTGGTCTTCGCTGAACTTGTTAGCGAATCTGTTTCGCTTTTAGTGGGCGTAAGAAATAATTTAAGTATGGAATTATTTGAATAATCCTTCAGTTGGGTATTATTTTAATAATTTTTCAGATAAGATTATTTTAATGATTTTTTCAAGGGTTGGAATAATTTCAATAGTTTCGCAAAAGACATTTTTCTATTTTAAGATCGTTGAACGTTATATAGAATATTTTATACGATCGCTGGCGATTCCTGAACTTGCACGCTATTTCCTTCTTCTTCTTCTTTCTCTCGCGGGTTACATCATTGGAACTTTCGTGAGATCGATTCCTCGCTATATGTTGACTCGTGTGTAACTTTTTCTTTATTCTTTCTAAACTTCGTTATTGAATCTTTTCCTGTCTTAATGAATATAAGAAGGAAGTTAAGTAATGTCAATAGAATTCTTGTATGAGAGATACCAATACATCCTGTTATTAGACTTTCATTATTTAGAAGAATGAAAAAAGAAAAAAATAATGTTAACTCAGAATAAAGATATATCGATGTCTCAAGTCGTGTCATGTGCGATGATTCGAGAAATGAACAAATGTTATATAAATTACTTGAGCTAAGGAGGGCTGTATAATTCCAAAGATATTAAAAATCGTAATTTTCCTCAAACCGCCTTGCAATTATTATTTCACTTAAAAGCTAATTAAATTATACACGATAGTTATTACTAATACACGCGATCGCTCATGGTAATTATATCTTTCAAGTTACAACGAGATAAAAAATTGCTTCAACCTGATAAACTCTATTTAACCAATCGCAAGTTGTTTAAAATATTTCCGCCAGGACTTGTTTACAATATCGATTGCAATAATTCCCCATGATCATGAAAAGGAAAAATCGCGTCTCTGTCTCTCCTCCTGTTCCACGTGCGCGATCGTTTTCTTCACGGCGTACCTGGAAAAAATCGTCGATACTACAAATAACTGATTTGTTTCCTCTTTCGTGTAATATCAATCCATGAGCCAGCTGAGCGTATCCAACTCGATATTTCCAAGGATACCTGGCTGAAAACGCATAGCAGTAGGGAATAAATGGAATTACAGTTATCGAAAATCGTAGAAAACAAGCCCGAAGAGCTATCTGACGTCCATCGGTGGAATCCACCGAGGAACGGTCGACAAACTTCGGAAATGTGGTCAGTCGAAGCTTGCTTGATCAACAATAAGGGACAGGGCATGTCCTGAAAATTGATCATGGACGAAGGGGAAATAATTAATGTACAATATATCCAGTCCATATACAATGTATTAAAATTACATACGTCATGATTAACGTCTAACTGTTAAAAATGTGATGGCAATATGGGGGAATATTTTTCGTAATTGACAGAAAAGCTTTAACCATTTAATCATCGTTTATATAGATTTCATAAAAAATTCAAATGTTCTATAATTAAGTAAATAAATTGCGATTAATACACGTTTAACATGATATCAACGTACATTTCGATCGAATAAAAGCAAACTTAATTTTACTAGCTAAAAATGTGCTTAAGGTAAAGTTAGTCCTACTAAAAGTTAGTCACAGATTAAGATCATCGAATTTTATTGCATTCTAAATCACCTTATTTTGACGATTCGATATGCGTACGAAGAAACATGAATATAAACATACATACAAAGAGACATACCGTACATGTATGCACGTGTACCGTTCAACGGTACAGTCACCTGTTTTTATGCCGCAGATACAAGTAATTAACACCGTATGAGTTGTTATTCGCCTTCAAGACAGATTAATTACAATGCAACTTGTTCAGAACAATTTGAAGCAGTTATAGAATGTTGACATTTCGACCACACATGCACGCTGCTGTACAAGGAATTGCTTCATACGCGAGGAATTGCACTGTCCTCCTCGCGCGCACGGCTTCTCCGAATCTCTTTCATCCACAATAAATTATTTCCTTTTACAAACAAACCATCCATTTTAAAATCGTATTTAGCGTCGATGAAATTTTAATTACTCGCCGTGAAAACGTCGCGATTGTTTTCGACACCCCTCTTTGCCGGGACAAGAAACGATACAATCAAGAATTCCTTCGTATACGGAAAAGAGGGTCATACGCGCACGCCATAGCTGTACATTTCTACGTCTTCCCTTTTTTACCGACGACTTACGTAATTGTTGCGTTCTAACGTTCTAAAATTGGACCAATCAACGATCCTTTAATTACTCGTCACGGAGACTTGGCAATTGTCTTCGACACGTGCCTTTGCCAGGACAAAAATTATTCCATCAGAAATTCGAGATTCTACGGATAAGAAGGACACGCGTAAGAACGTCGTTTCCGTCATCCTGGTAACTAATTACTGATTCTACCTTGTTCGTTAATTGCACGATTTCTCGAGATTCTCGAGAAAAAAAGAAGAAGAAAAAAAGGAACAAGAAGTAAAGGAAAACGATTCATACGCATACTACATAAAACTGATCGAATCATTTGAAAAATCCAAGCTGGCTCGAGAGGATTTTTTATCGAGAACGCCGGTGTAGTATCAACGTAGCGTCGCAGTAACGCAACGTTCAGCCATGCGACAGAAAAATGTATCACCATGAACACGAGCTTCTTTGCGTTTATCGACGAGATTCGTCTGACTGGCATTGAAGATGATCGATGCAACTCAATTACGGACCGAAGATACCTTCGCTTATTATTACTACTCTTGCTTGTTATTACTTCTTACTTCGTAGCAAACGTTTCCTGAATTTGTTTCGCAATTATCAAGTTACCATCGCAGTACGGTGTGCGATGCACAAAAATAGAAATAGTCGCTGTTCAATTTTGATCTCATTATGCCGATATGATATCGTCAGCGCGTAAGTAAGTAATATTATAATTGTAAACAATAATCGTCCGCGGAAGCAATAGAGGATTGGTAAAAAGGGAGGATTAGTAAAATCGTTAGAACATCAAAGTCTAATCACTTGAAAATTAGCTCGTTCACTGTACGTTCTTGTTTGTTAGCTCTTGTTAAATAACGTTTGTTACGACTTAAATATGAAGAATTTGAGCAAAGATACGTGCAATTTTAATTTCTAATTAGAAAATTTCTTCCCCCCTTCAAAGAGCAATTTGAAAAATATCGTTCAAACCACCTTACATTAATTTTGATCGTTCTGTGTCAAGAAGGTATCGTAACACAAAGTTACATGCTATGTAACTTTCGTTACAAACTGCTACATTCGATGTTCATTATTTTTTTAGTTGGATCTTTAGTTAAAATTAAAGTTACACGAAAAGTCTGTTCTTCGCCGAATGTCAGCGCAATATCTGAAGACACGGAAGGGAAGATAAATGATTTCTGCATGACGCTCACGATAAAGTGGTAGGATTTATTTACTTAAGCAACACTTCTCACACTGATGTGTGGTGATAAACAAAAAAGCAAATATTCAAAATGTTTCGAGTCAGGGAGATACCAACAAAAATTTTATAAACAGGCTTTTACTCGACAGATCTCCTGATGTCAAGCTGCAGAGAGACTGCACGTTATATGCGTCTTTTATCTTCGTCGCGAGTGCTCGCCCAAATGCCGTACTGCGATGACATGGCGAATTTTTTTCTCGTTTAACATGTTCAAGTCGGGAGGATTTCTACGATTCCTGCTTTCCGCTCAGGAGAAAAAAGAAAAAGGTGGAAACAATTTTCTCGCTTGATTTTTATTTCACAAATATTAATTCGTTATTGTTGAGAAGTATTGAAAAAAAGTAAATAAATGATGTTGATACGTGCATCGATTTCGCACTGAAACGTGTTAATTTGTCAGTACATATATATTTACTGCTGAAGTTTATTTGTTTTTATATCTTCATAAATATAATTGAAAAACAATATCACAAATTATTTACAAATGTCAATGATCGCGTGGGAAAAACAGAACGTTCGTGATAAAATTGTCACCTGGTAGACCAAATGTATATTCTAGAATTATGGACATTTTTATGAATATGGAATATTTAGCAAAGCGCGAAGATAAATGTTTATCAATGGCAGATAACGCGAGAATAATCCGGGAATAATATGTTAAGAGAGAACACAATACAATTATTGTTCGAGTGGAGTATTTCATTTTATAGTTTCCAGAAGATTGATTTTCTCGGACAGGTGTTCGCGTTCGAATAAAAGATCCAGCAAATGGAGGTCGAAAATAGTATTTCTTACGCCATGGTGAAGGAATCGGTCAAATCAACTGATGGTATTATAATATATATCGTATCTACATTTCTAACGTGTTGCTAACGATGTTCTGATGTTCTATCGTTCATATCTTTAATTCATGTTTATAACGCTATAAACACTGATCGTTTATATGATAATATCCTAGAAACTGAAACGGAATTATCTTTCTAAGAGACGTAGTTCCTTCCGTCGATTTTATTTATAAATTAGTAATACTGACTAATCAAGATTATGGGAAATATTGCGATTGATTTAAGAACAATATAAGAGAATTGTAGTTTGTATAACATAGGCCATGAAAAGCAACAGGAGATTATGAAACTTGTCTTTAAGGGAGGAAAGTTTCACTTTGTTAAAATGCCATTCTTCAAAGTATGATTTTACTCGACGAATGAAAGAATAATGGTAAATTAGATAATATAGATTTAGAATAATTGAATAAAAGCTGCGTGGCATTTTATATTCTCCAAATAAACGAGAACAGAATTATAAAATAGAAAGAAATAAAAAGAATAGAGAGTCGGATCCAGGAAAAGTACTACAAATAAAATTAGGGTAGAGAAGTAACAAAATTAATGCAAGAGTGTATTAAAATTTTATCAAAGTAGGATATATTTTCCCCAAAGGGAAGCAACACCGAGCGATTTGATTAAGAAGCCACTAACCAAAGTTCCCTCAACGAAAAGGTGGTGAACATCAAAGGAAAAGTTGGCAAAAACATGATGGCAGTTTCCGGCAAAGCACAATCTCGCAAGATCATTTTTTCGTCACGCAC
Source organism: Bombus bifarius (assembly GCF_011952205.1). NCBI lineage: Eukaryota > Metazoa > Arthropoda > Insecta > Hymenoptera > Apidae > Bombus > Bombus bifarius. Next base: position 59 of record NW_022885036.1, on the reverse strand, counting down.
TAGCCCTTTCGTCGAACCCATTAGACTCCCTGTGGCCATGGAGCTAAATGGAAGGTCGA